>NW_020525415.1:62500-153286 GCF_003368295.1 Carassius auratus | reverse complement strand
TGTGATACTTTTTTATTTTCAGGATTCTTTGATGAACAGAAAAGTACTGCATTTATTCCGAATAGAAACATTTGTAACATTAGGAATATATTTAAAATCACATTTGATAAATTGAATGTATAATTTCTGGTTAAAAGCATTAATTTCTTTCATTAAAAATAAAGTCGTTTCCCATAATGCAATGCACTCGATGTTGCCATCTAAAAACAAATGTTATTTTAAAATCTGTCTTGACCCATTATTTTTTTGGACTACCAAACTGGAATAAAAATGAATAATAACCATAATTTTCTAAAGGAAGACAACAAAAAAACAAAAAAACAAACAAACAATGATCAGGATACAGTTCTCGTCGCCGCTCCTGTTTTTGGGCGGTCCGGGCATGTTGAGTAGGACTAGTCTGGCCTCCTGGGATTTCTTTACGATAACTTCATTGAGTCTGAGTGCAGTGTGCATGCGCCTCAAATTGGACTGGTTTCTAAACACAAAACCATCAAGCGTAAGCTCATAAACATTCATCAACATCAGTGTGAACGTGCATCGCTGACAGAGATACTCACAGATTTTCCCACTCTCTGTGGCATGACAAAAAAGGAATGAAAGACGAGTGTAAAAGCATGCAATGCAAAACTGAACCTGAATTCAAACATGTTTTTAAATCAAGTGATTGTTTGGTGCATGCTGCACTCACGGTTTCATGTTGAAGAGGTCTTTGATGGCCTCTGGTGTCGTGGCTCCTATAGGTTTGGCTTGCTCTCCATCACACTTGGCTTCGGTCCATGTCATCTGAACAGCCGTGCCGGGGGTCTCTGCATCTGCGCTGGGGGACTGCGGTGTGGCCGGGGTCGGTGGGTTGGTACTCTGGTCATGAATGAGCTGTTCCTGTTGGGATGTGGACACAGGGACAGACTGAGAGGGCAGGACCGGCACAAACGCACATATGGAGAATGTCAGGGCGAAAGAGAAGGAAAAGAAAACATTAATGTTCAGATTAAAAGAGTTCAAAAATTAAAATAATTTTAAATAGATAAATCATAAATTATGATGTAAAAATAATAAACGATCAAATTAAATAATCACAATAATGATAACAAATGAGATTAGGATTACAATCACTATAAAAATGACGACGCTTTATAATTAATATTATATAATAAATCATTATTAAATTAAAAATTACTAATAAAAATAAAATGTATTGATGATTACTTTCATTTTAATTATATTTCATTTTTGAGATTACAATCACAAACTGACAATGCTTTATATTGGATAATGGTTACACTTTAGAACACATTCACAGTTAATTTTCCCTCCATGAACTGCTAATTTGCTGTTTATTAATAGTTTGTAAGATAGTTGTTAAGTAGAAATAAAATATGACATTCATATTTGCTTTATAAGTACTAATAAACAGCTACGAATATGCATGCTAATAAGCAGCTAGTTAATAATAAGAATTGGTCCTTACCAAAATAATTAATAAATATAACATGACAAGTAATTTATTTATTGACAGATTATTTTCATTTTAATTATATTTCATTGTTTTGACTTCTGGAATTAAAGAATTAAAAGACAAGTTATGAAACTAAATAAAACTGCCATATTAAAATTAAATGTATGCTCAATAAAATAAGAAATAAATGTAGAATAATATATATAAATAAAAATAATAAATAATGATACAATTAAATAATTAAAATAAAATAAAATAAAATTTATTATAACTAAAAATATTTAAAATAAAGGACTTTTGAGAGAGAGAGAGAGAGAGAGAGAGAAAGAGAGAGAGAGAGAGAGAGAGCGCTGGATTCTGCCGTGTCCATTACTCTGAAAGGCATCACATAAACACTGATATCAGACCAAACGCTGAAGCTGAGATCACAGCATCAACACGAGCGATGTGGCTGTTATTGCCATGTAAGATGAATGCTGGCTCGGTCCGTCCTGCTGTACCTCCTCTTCTGGTTTCTCCTCTTTTTTGCAGGCCACCGGTTCCTCAGTCACAGTCAGATGGGTCGTGACAGCGGCCGGGTTCTTACGGCGAATCGACCCGCGAGAACTGTCAGTGATGCTCTGTATCTGAAGGGAGAGGAACGATGGTAATAATAATGAGAGGCCCCGCCCACATGCAGTGATGTCATGCATAATAAGAGCCAACATCCAGCCTTGTTGTTATTTTGCATTATATACTGTGATGTAATATTATTACATTAAAGAGATATTTTCCATAAAGTACAATACTGAAGTTAAAGTATTTTTACTCATTAGTATGAAAAGTATCCAAGCCAAACATAAACATTGCCGGGTTTAAACGAATCGAATGATTTTGACATTAACTTTGCTGCACGGCTTGGTAAAGTAGCATGTGTAGTCTTAAGCAGATGTTGTACCTCACGTTCACGCTCAGTTTTGGTGAGGTTGATCTGCTTCAGGATCTGAGATCTCTGCTCCATCATCAGGGTCTTCTCATATGTGTACGCGGAGATATCGCTCTCATGCTGAAGATACAGTTTAAAATTAAGTTAAAAATTATATTGCATTATATATATAAAAAATATGACATTTTTACAATTTGGAACAGCCTTTACTGAATATTTTAACAATTTAAAAGAATTATACATATATAAATGTGTGTGTGTGTGTGTGTGTGTGTGGACTGTATTCTTAGTTATTTAATTCTAAAACTAAGTTATTAATAAGTCTTAATGTAATTCTAAATTATTAATTTAAACTCAAATTTATTTTCACACACACATCCAAATAAAAATAATTTTTGAGTAAATTTTTGGCCAATATTTAGACTCCATTGTTGTCAAACATTTTCAATCAGTAAACGGCAATAAATTGGATTTGATCATTTGAAAAATTATAGCAAATATTATAAAATGTTACACTAGATGTTTAACACAGCATCAGTTTTTGCCCAACTTTTAAAATATTTATTTCAATATTAAATATTAGGGCCGGGACTCGATTAAAAAAAATAATCTAATTAATTAGAGGCTTTGTTATTAATTAATCGAAATTAATCGCATTTTAATCGCATATAAATATTTGACCTGAGAACAGTGAGAAGTAATTTTTTTTCACATGGATTTTATAGTATACCATTGAATAATGACTGAATACATAAGCTTAAGCAACAAAATATTGTTTATTTTTGTTCAACCAAGTCTAGCAGACCAGTGCAATTTTTGCCATGAAGTGTAGTAATAGCATATTTAGAAACAATTTAGAAATAGTACATTTCAGAAATTCAGGAAGCTTATAGGTGCTGGAACCTTCTGTAAAGTGTTTTTTAAGTAAAACACAATACTGTCAATTACATTCAGAACATTGGAAACACTGACTATTAGAAAACATCTCTCTGTTGCTTCAGAGGCCATAACATACTAAGTCCAACTCTTAATAACCTTGGCCAAAACAATAAAGAGTTCAACATAAACTGTTGCACCAACAAAATAATACATAGTTCAACATAAAGTGTAAACTCCACGCTAGCTGCTATATGTTTTGCGTTGAGGTGATACTTGAGGCTCGATGTGCTGCTGCGGTGATATGCGAACGCTAGTTGGTGCTTCAGTATAATCGGTCCCGCCGAAACTCATCCAGTGAGAAACGTTCCGCGGTGCAAAAATAAGTTATTAAAAATGCAGGATTTTTTTTCTGTAATTAATTAATCTTAGTTAACGCGTTATTTTTTGTGTAATTAATTAATCTCAATTAACGCGTTAAAGTCCCGGCCCTATTAAATATATATAACCCTGGTTCATTTCAGACCTCGATCACCTCACTTTCATTTCTCAAGAAGATTACGATTTTCAACTTCAACTCAAATGTCATCCGGTCCCTCTCTCTAACCTGCGTTTGAGCACGAGTAGTACAAGTGAGTGCATTACCATCTCCACCACCTCCACTGCGGCGTCTATGCGCAGGTGATACAGGAAGGTGGTCAGGTCCTTCTTCATCTGGATGCTGTTATCGTCCATCTGGGCCACAGTGAAGATGCGCATCTTGCACTTCCTCCAAACCTGCAGAACATCATCCACAGATATCCACATGTGAGCTGCAGTGACCTAGCTACACGTCATTCTGAGAGAAATGAAGCGTTAAGGCGTGCACCTTGTGCTGGCGGAGGAGGAAGGGCAGCAGCATCAGCATGCCTCCATCATGAACGATCCACCAGACGTCAATGTGACCCTCTGTGAAACGCTCTCCGTTTGACGGGAAGGCAGAGATGTTTTGGGCACCATCAGGGCTTTACTGGCAGCAGTGGTTTCTCTTACCAGCTCTGTAATGAAGACACGTTTATATTTCTTACTTACACTTATGATATATTATTTTTACTGATTTGAGACTTTTCTTTGTTGGGTGTTTTATAATGTGAAGTTGTTTTTGCACTGATTTCAGACTTATCATTCATTTCTTATGCATAATCTAGTTTTTTCAGCTTGTATCCATTAAGTTCCAAATACAAAGAAATTTAAATTCTTAGTCGAATTAAATATAAATACGAAGTATTACATACAATTAATAATATTTAATAAAAAACTATATATTTTACTTCTTGTTGTTTAATATTTGAAATTAAATTAAATTAAATTATTAAATTAAATTAAAAATATTTAACAATACGAAGTAAAATATACTTTTTTTTTATTCAATATTATTAATTGTATTTAACTCTTTGGATTTATATTTAATTCTACAAGGATCTATGAAGACTATTTTTCCATCGCTGATCCAAAAGTAAACAGGAAATTTGCTGGTCAAAACTTTAAATAGATTAATTGTGTACGATAAGACCAAGAGAAAATAAATAGATATATAATTAGGAATATATGTATATTGACTTACAATTATAGGAAAAACTGAATATTATAATTCAAATAATAGTTTAAATAAAAATTATAATTAATTTATATAAATGTGAATCTATTTTGTATGTGTTAATATAAATAAATGTACACTAATAAATATGCATATTGACATATGTAACAATAACTGAATAAAATAAATCTGAGCAGAATTGCAGGATATAAACTCAGAATTGTGAGGAACAAACTGAGAACATTTTGAGATGGTAACACAATTCTATTTGTGAATTTTTTTATACCTCACTTTTTTCCCTATTATTTTTCCTTATTTATATCTCACAATTAGATTTTATTTATATTCCACTATTCTCAAAGCTGCAAAAAAGTGTGATTAGTGAAATATGAACTAAATAAATAACTAGAATTATCCAACTAATCAAGTCTTTCAGGCTTATTTGAAAACTTTTTGAGGAAAGTAAAGCTTCAATGGTTGTTAATCTTCATCAATCATCAACCTTTAGAAATGTCTCTCACCGATGAAGTTCCTCCAGCTCCTGATGATCCTCGGCCTGTTTCCAGTTGCGTGGCCAGGAGGCCAGAACAGTATTGTGCTGAAGACCTCCCAAACCTCCGGCCTGGACCAAATGTGACGTGGCATCCCTCATGTTAGAAGAGATGACCACCTGACAGAAACCCTTCACCTTCTCCGCCTCCATGAGCTTCCTCAGAGACTTTGAGACACAAAACAAATAGGGAAATGACATTATATCCCAAATAAATGTCATAATTAAGTTCCAACGTATGCTGTCTAAGTAGTTCTCTAGCCTTGTTGTGTCTTTGTTTGTGTCTTTGTCACCTGTTCGGCCTGCTGTCCTTGAGGATGGTTTTTCCAGGTAGGTTCCCTCCAGCGCTGTGCCCACGATGGTCAGACCCTTCCCAGCCTTCAGCTGATTGGTCAGAGACAGCAAACGCGGCTGCTCCACGTTCAGCTCAGAGTCCATGCTGACCAGGACTAAAATCTGAGGCCTGACGAGAACCAAAGCAGGAGGAAATAGTGGCCAAAATGTGAAGAAGATAATGCTATAAATACCTGACATTTAAAATTCAGCATAAATATGCAGAAATATAAATCTAGTAAATATATATATATATATATATATAAATAATTAAAATATATTAATATTTTAGAAACCTATATAGAAATATCTTCACTTGTGTTCTGAAGATGAACGAAGGTCTTACGGGTTTGGAACGACAGGAGGGCGAGTAATTAATGACAGAATTCAAATCTTTAGGTGAACTAACACCTTAATTAAAAGTTATTTGAACTTTTTGATCTTAAGATCAGTGTTTAACATTTTAGTAATTTGTGTTATGTTTTTTTTTTATTTATATTAAGCTTTAATTAAATTTTTATTCCATTCTTTGTTTTACTCATTTTTATTTATTTATTTATTTTTTTCTATTTCTATTTTCATTCCAGTTAGCTGACAAGAAAACATTAAAAAGTTTAGTTTTTGATATATTATTTAAATTTAATTTAATGTGAGATTTAAATTTTATTTCAGCCTTTTTCTGTTGATGAAAATATGTGAACACACACACACACACACAAACTATTATATATATATATATATATATATATATATATATATATATATATATATATATATATATATATATATATATAAATGATGTATACATTATATATATATAAATGATGCAATTTAGCCTATTGCACTTGATGAAAATTAATATATATTATATATATATATATATATATATGTATGTATGTATATGAATATATAATAAATACACACACACACAAACACACACACACACACACACACACACCACAAGATGTATATATTCTTACACACACAAACTAGTAATATACATATTTAATGATACAATTATGTACTGTATTTTTAATACAATTATTTAAAATTATATATATATATATTTATGTATTTGCACTCACCTCCAGTTCTTGGTGTGCGGTGGTCCCTCTTCCAGCCTCATGAGGGCGAAGCGGGCCGCGCTGAGAGACACACCTCGTATACCATCACCCCATTCCTTTTCCGCCCTGTCAGCACACACACACACACACACACACACACACACACGTCTTTTTCAAAAACTCTGTGCATGTCTATGTTTATTATCAGAGTCAATTCCAAGTCAGCATGCTCCTGTTTTTCAAATAAAACCAAATAATTCACTCGTAAGATGAAATCAAATGCACAAATATATTTGATGAAGTCCTCGTACATGAAGTATAGATTTTGCTCTACTGAGGAAATTAGCAAATATCCTGCAATTTTTTCTGACTTTAAAGTATACTGCCGTATCAAACTTACTGATGAAGAAACCTGGTCTAACATCATTAATCATAAATAACAGCTAGTCTGATCTGAAGAGTACATTGTTTTGTTTTTCGTTGCTGCTCATGCTTTTGTCTGTAGAATATTGTATTTATATTGTGTTGCATGCTATATTTCGGATTGCATGCATTTCCTTGATGCCATCTGTCAACCTGAACAAAGCACCTTGTGCTGGGTACTGTATCCCACAATGCAATGCACACGATTTGACTTTGCATTTTGACAAAAAAACAAACATTTTTTGAATAATATTTGTTTAAAATGATGACTATGACACATGCATACTGTTATTTAAATAGCTTCTGTTTTAAGTACACAGTATAGCCTGTTTAGACCAGAGTAAGTATTCAAATCAGCACAGAATACATAATCCTGCACCACTTTTCTCGTCCTCTTTAATTTCCGGCGACAGACGGGGGGGGGGCCACGTTCGGCATGACTCTGGAAGTGTTTCCAATGGAAAGGCACTAAACTAATCAAACCCTGGAGCAGACTTCAGCTGTTCTTGGCCGGCTGGATTACGAGGGATCCTGAGAGGTCACATGCCCAAAACTCAATTCTAATCCATCGTCTTGGTTTCCAGCTCCCCCTCGACTCCGGGTCACAATCCACTTACTTAGCCCCCTCGACCGGTCAATCCACTACCCTCGAAACTCTATATACTTGTAGATACAGCCGGCGATTCCCATGGCAACAATGGCATAGTACCAAGAACAGATGAACATGAGCGAGAGACAGAGGCTCATGCGAGGAAGGATAGAGTCCTGTTGGAAAACATGAAGGCAAACATTAGTGTACAAATATGAGTGAAGCCACAGCAAACGGCAAGACTGGAGCTCACCAGTGGTAGAACTTGAATCGCGGTCTCCAGTTGGGCGTTCTGAGCAGAGTCTGGACAGCACAGGCCAGATTTACAAACATGTAACACATGAGGAAAAACCTGCAGCCGCACGAGAGAAACAAACACAGACATGTCAATACACAGAAACTGATACCCGGGACTATGTCTCAGATGTTTGGACCCCTAAACCACACTTAAAAATGTCTGAATGTGATTGTCTCAAAAAAGAGATTGTTACAAATATTGAACTAAATAACATTTATATATATATAAAAACATACTTTTCAAGCCAAAAAAAAAAAAAAAGGGCTCCATACTAAAATATTTTTAAAATCATTGATTCAGTATTACTGTTAACAAAACCTAAGGCTTAAACTGATAAAAATCAGTTGGGTTAATAAGTAACCAAATAAATATATTTTTATTTTTTTATATAATATTATAGTATTTAATATTATTTTGAACTAGCTTTTGTTTTCATATTTTCCATTTCGTTTTGATATTAATTCTGTTATATATTAGTTATGTTTGTTATATATATATATACACAAACACAGCATAATTTTATTAAAAGTTAATAGTATTAATAGTTTTCATTTTAATTTTATTTTCACATTTCTGTTATTTAATTTAGTTTTTATTTCAGTCTTAGCTTTAGTAATATACAGTAATATAAAATATAAATATATGAAAATTAATAAAATATAAATATATTAAAATTTTAGCGTCCTTGTCTTTCTTTAACTTTATTTTTGCAAAACCACTCAATTGACGTCTTTCCATTTTGATTCATTTTCTGTAGCCGTTAAAAAAATGACACATTTGCGTATTTGTTGTGGACCAACTCAACTCTGACAGATTAGGAATGGAAGGGGGGGACTGATAATGGTCATTATTTATTTATAATTTATTATTATTATTGTTGTTAAGTTAGTGTTCATAAACAAGTTATGTATGGTCTTTCAAGAATTTCAAGTTTATAATAAAACAATTTATGAAAAATATTTTTTAAAGCTTGTGTCATGTGGTGCCCCCCTAGTTGTTGTGAATGGTTGGTGCCCCCGGGCACTGGCCCAAGTGGCCTTATGGATAATCCAGCTCTGTTTCTAATGCTCCTGGATATATGGATGGCCTCTTACATGGAGAGAATCGGAGCGACGTTATCCAGAGAAGCGATGAGAATTCCACTCTCACAGATGCATGCGGTCAGGAGCAACGCCCAGGTGGGCTCCCCGTTTGCTTTTCCATGACCAAACACCTGCAACACACACACACACACACACACACACACACACACAGGTAAAAACAAGGTCAGTGCTGGCAGCTCTTGGCCAGAGTCAGCTGCAATGTGAATCTGACTTTATGCTGAAAGTCAAAGGCTAAAGACTAAACATTATGTGTGCACGCTCACCCTGAGGAACGGCACGATACCGTCTCGTGCAATGGCCTGTAGGAGACGCGGAGCACCTGTCAAACTCTGAAGCCCTGCACCACAGGTGGAGAAGAAGGAACCGATGACGATGACCCAAGGTGAAGGCCACGCCAGTGTCCCGATCACCAGATTCCCCCTGACCGCCTCCCCAAACCTGAAACACACAAACATACACAAAGAATTATGCTACCTCTCACTAGTTTGGGGTTTTACTCAGCAGCATTTATAATATTACAAACTATTTCTATTTCAAATAAATTTCTATTTTTTTCCATTTTCTGTTCATCAAAGAATCCTGAAGAATAAAAATGTTTCTTGAGCAGCAAATCATCATATTAGAATGATCATGTGACACTGAAGACTGGAGGAATGATGCGGAAAATACAACTTTGATCAAAGAAATAAATTACATTTTAAGAGATATTCAAATAAAAACCAGTAACTTTAAACTGTAATAATATTTCACAATATTACTGTTTTTACTGTATATTTGATCAAATAAACAGCTTTGGTGAGAATAAGAGACTTCTTTTAAAAAACATTAATCTAACCAACCTTAAATATTTAAATGCTAATGTATTATATATATTTATAAGTTATAAGACACATTTTAAACACATAACATACTTATCCCTCAGCACCATTCCCTCGATGCAGGAACCAAACAGAAGCACACTGGACATATCTGAATATTTCAGTTAAAGAGCGTTGTTTTTTTGATAAACAAGTACTCTGTAATCAACAGGTTGAGTGTTTTTAAGTCTTTTAGCTTCTCCGTGGAGTGTTTCCTAGGCTTACGTAATGCATATTATTATACTTTTGAATAATTTGGTTTATTTGTTCAGTTCGTTCAAAAGAACTGGTTCAAAAACTTACCAGCTTCTACACTGGATCTGTTTGTAAATGACTCTTTGTAAACTGATTCGACTGAATCACTAAAATGAGTCATTTGATATTTGATCACTAATATCATAAACTGTATCGCAGGAGGGTGTTGTATCAGACTGTGTGTGTGTGTGTGTTTCTATCTGAGAGGATACAGATGATGGAGGTGGTGGTGATGGCCAGGATGGTGCCGATGGGAATGGACTTTTGGGCATCCTGCAAATCACCGGATCGGTTTGATCCAGCCATGATACCTGTTCAAAACAAGACAGACCACAGAATGGCTACAGTGTTTGCTCAATACATCATTCCCGTACTTCCATTTGCGTTATTTCATAGTTTTGATGACTTGTATTCTAAAATCAGGAGTCTTTTATAAACTCTTAAAAAGCAAGGTTCATTATCGGCATTTATAGTTCTATTTGAACATTCACCATTGCACAAAAGGTCTGCTACAGTTCTTTTAATAATACTTAAAAACAATTCTTGAAGAAAATGTTACTTCTTTGACAACGCTTTTGGAATTTTGATTCTTTTAAGAATGTAGATTATTCTTATGCATTCCGATCCACAAGGTTAATGTTTATCATCAGAAATGATGGCTGAGATCAGGGCTGTCCAGAGAAATCTTTACCTGTCACGGAGGGGAAGTAGATGCCCACCAGCATGGTGAAGAAGCTGGTGATGTCTGCAAGCACGTAGCGGTTGGTGTTTGTCGGCTGAGAATCTGGTTCATCAATGGAGGGTAATCCCAACTTCTCAATGAACGCTCCCTTATCCATATAATTCCCAAAGAGATTCTCTGGAAGAGAGAGAGTGAGAGAGAAAAAAGATACTAAGAGAGCGAATATGAGAAATGTGCACATTTATTTATCATTAGTGTTAAAGGCTTGATTAACACTAATTATGAGCAATATTAATAGCAACGGTTAGCTGAAACAGAGGAAAAGTTTGTATTTGAAAAAAGAAAATTCTTCATACAAAAGTATAAAAAACAAAACAAAAGTGAATGTCTTCCTATTTGGGTTCGGTAAGATTTTTAATGTTTTTGAAACATTTCTCTAATGCTCATCAACCAAAATTGCAAAATAAAATGATCTGTTTTAAATATATATATGTTGTAAGCCATGGTGCTCAATCAGATGTATGTTTGAACTGAAAATAATATATCTATTTTTCACATTCATATATCAAATTATTTTTCAAACTGTATTTTAGGGGCAAGAAAATACACTGTCAATCTCACAGCAGCCTACATTTGATTTCTCTTCATGGTTTACTTTCTTTCTAAAGTGTTATATGTTCACTAGTGTTATAGGGGTTATAAAAAAACTAAACGATTTTCTTCAAATTTGACGTGAATGTGTTTTACTGGACCGAAATATTATGGAGGGTAAAATATATATTTTAAATCCTTAAAAAAGAAAAAATATATATACAGTATATATAAAAAAAAGAAAAGAAAACTTTGTTAGACAATAAATTTACATAAATATATTTTCTAAAAATATTTAAATATTTAAATATATGTTTGCCCATTTTTTTGTACATTCCAAAATATACTTTAAAACTATTTTAAAAAATCTATTTTCTAAATTATTTGCCGTATGACTGCATTTATAAAAAACTGTAATATTATGAAATATTCTTATACTTTGAAATAACTAAATATAATGGAGGGTAAAATATATATTTTAAATTCTTAAAAAATAAAAATATTTATACAGTATATATTAAAAAAGAAAAAGAAAACTTTGTTAGAAAATAAATTAACATAAATATATTTTCGAAAAATATTTTAATATTTAAATATATGTTTGGCCATTTTTTTGTACATTCCGAAAAATATTGAAAAACTATTTTTAAAAATCAATTTTCAAAATTATTTGCTGTATGGCTGCATTTATAAAAAAAATGGTAATATTGTGCAATATTCTTATACTTTGAAGTAACTACTTGAAAGTATTTTAAAATTTAATTTATTTCTGTGATCAAAGCTGAATTTCCTTCAGAAATCAGTCTAATATGCCAATTTGCATCTCAAGAAACATTTTTGATCCTGAAAGTTGAAAAAAGTTGAGTTTTGAATAATAGAATGAAAAAAAAAGAACAAAAATAATGCATTCTTGCTGAATAAAAGTGTTCATATATTTCTCATATATCACTTTGTGGCTGTATTTACCGCGCAGAATACCACTCATAACTCCGGGGATTCCCTGTATTTCCGTGATGTTGTTGTTGGCGAAATAGCTGTCGCAGGTTGCGTTCAGGAACTCAGAGTCGCAGAAGATCTGCCAGAGCTTGGTTGTGACCGTGGCGTTTTCTCTCTCAATGACCTTCGCGCACACATCAAAGCCTTTCCAAACCAGAGTTCGGTTTCCCAGCACACACACTCTGTGGAAATCATTTCAAACAAACTCATTCTTGGCAGCTTCAGTGATGGTATGTGATTGTAATGTTGCTGAGGCACATACGGGAAGACCGGAGGATCGAAGGCAGTTTTGATCACTCCGGCGTAGACGGCGAGGATCGAGCAGATGACACAGGCAAGGAAGAGCAGCGCAAGCTTGTTCACGTACTTCACTCCTACAAACACCACAATAGCCATGAAGCTGAGCACCAGCGTGCCGTAAACACGCATGTTGTTCAGCATGGCGGCCTCGGCCTCGGCTCCCTCCAGACCCTCCATCTTAAAAACAGCCGCTTGTGGTACGATGTACACCTGAGAAAGGTGCAAAGAGGAAAAAATTATTGAAAGGATAAAAGGAAACCAATCTTTCTAACAAACTTATGTTTGAAGACCTAAAGGGTTAGACATATGTTTATAACTGCACAGTCAAATATGTGACCCTTGAGCACAAAACCAGTTTTAAGTCTCTGGGGTTTATTTGTAGCAATAGCCAAAAACACATACTGGTCAAAATTATAGATTTTTCTTTTATGCCAAAAATCATTAGGATTTTAAGTAAAGATCATGTTCCGTGAAGATATTTTGTACAATTCCTACTGTAAACATATCAAAACTTAATTTTTGATTAGTACTATGCATTGCTAAGAGTTTTAAAGGTGATTTTCTCATTATTTCGATTTTTTTGCACCCTCAGATTCCAGATTTTCAAATAGTTGCATCTCGGACAAATATCGTCCTATCATAACAAACCATACATCAATGGAAAGATCGTTCCACTTTCAGATTATTCAAAAATCTCAATTATCTGAAAATGTACCCTTATGACTGGTTTTGTGGTCCAGGGTTACATATAATACAGAAACAAGATTGGACAGGGTTAAAGGTAAAAGAATATCAGAAAAAAGAGTCTACAATAGAAACAAATTACATCAAACAAACAAGAAGAATAAAATAATAAGCCTAAAACTACAAAAAAGAGCCAAAGAAGAGCTGACAGACAAAGAGGGACAAAATAACGAGAGATGAGTGAGATTCACAATGACACAGGCGGTAAAACAGACTAGTGTGAGTTCAGGTCCAAGCGCTAATTGAACCAGTCAAGCGTGGAATTAATACTGCAAATGGCCCACCATTAGTCTTTATTAGAGGCCTGACCTAAATTATATTAAATGCCATAAACTTTTGGGTGCATATGGTCCGCTTCACTGCTCTAAGCACAATATATTGCATCATTCATTATTCTGTTTAATGATTTTCACTTTATAAGAAGATTAAAAGTGAGAAATTATTAGGAATCTTATGCAATATGTTAAGATCATAGGGTCAAAGTTCACCCCACAAAATAAAGACACATATAATATAATATAATATAATATAATATAATATAATATAATATAATATAATATAATATAATATAATATAATATAGTGCAAAATTTGTTGTATAGATGGTAATGAAATTGAAAGACTGACATTTGTGTTCAGCTACATCCAATTGTTTAAAAAAAATATATTTTTTTTAGATTTACAATGTTCTAGTATTGAATTGCTGTAGAAATGTAGAAAATTTAGCAGAAATTTTTTGATGCATATATTTTGTCTCATTACTCATTCTTGTGTCTCCCCATGAAAGGACAATTTTGACTGTTCACACTGCACTTTTCCATACAATGAAAGCACAGTGTGTTCAGAAGCACCGAGAATAACTGAATAAATGAAGCATCATAAAATTAGTCTATACAACTTGCCCTCCAACATATCTGTCAAATCTCATTCATGCTTCTGCAAATGAAACCTGGTGCAGCACAGTACATGCAGTACCTGGAAAGATCATGATTTTGCTTTGTAAAAAAAAAAAAAAAACTTTATAACGTTTTTGTAAAGTTTTTGCAAGTAAATATGTTTTTACCCAAAGTATTGAAATACATTAATATTTATCAATATATTTTTGTTATTAATTATTTTATTATATTTCTTCAGATTTTTTCTAAATAATATTAAATTAAATGAGTTAAAGTGATAGTTGTCATAATTTGAAATTGTGTGATAATGTAGTCACCCTCGTGTTGTTCTGAACCTGTATGTATTTTGAAGAATGTTTGGTAACCAAGCAGTTTTGATTACCATTGACTTCCATTGTGAAAAACACAAACAAACAATGAAAGTCAATGGAAAACGAAACTGACTATACCTTTAAAAGGAAGACATTTCTGCTTTGGTCTAGATGAAACTGTACTTTAACTTGAATATCTATTTTTCTCACACATCTATTGAATGGCTTCAGAAGACATTTTAAAGGTGGGGGTGAAATGCTATTTCATGCATACTGAGTTTTTTACACTGTTAAAGAGTTGGATTCCCATGCTAAACATGGACAAAGTTTCAAAAATTAAGTTGTACGTTTGAAGGAGTATTTATGTTCCAAAAATACTCCTTCAGGTTTGTCACAAGTTTCGGAACGTTTTTTTCGAGTATGGCTCTGTGTGACGTTAGATGGAGCGGAATTTCCTTATATGGGTCCTGAGGCACTTCTGCTGGAAGAGCGCACGCTCCCGTATAGCAGAGCACAGAGAGCACAACAGACCTCACTGATCAGAGCGAGAGCGTCGCGAAATGTCACAAAAGGAGGAGTGTTTTTGGTTGCCAGGGCAAGACAACCCTGCACAGATTACCAAAGAAAAAACAGCATTAAGGGACCAGTGGATGGAGTTTATTTTTACAGAGCATCAACGGAGTTGTGCAAGTGTTTATTCCCTGCATTTCGAAGATGCTTGTTTTACAAACAAGGCCCAGTTTGACGACGGATTTGCGTATCGTTTAATTCTTAAGGATGATGCAATCCCAACGAAAAAGGGTCACGATCGTGTGTTGGAACCGCAGGCGGTGACTAAAACTGCTTCAAATATTTCTGCCTCCTTGTTAGTGCGTCCCCTCCCATGCCGGAGACCCGGGTTCGAGCCCCGCTCGGAGCGAGTCCTTGATGCTGCTGCTCTCCTTCAGTTTCAGCCTCTGGATCTGATTCTGGATCATAAATAAACGGCTGAATCTGACTGTTAGCCATGGTTTGTTTTGGATAATGGTTTTTTCCTCAATGCAATGTCAGAGCCGTTAAATATGTTTTTCAACGGCTCTGGGTAATGTCACAGCTTCCAAACTCTCTCGACGCAAAAGCCTACTGGCGCTCGTGATTCTTTAGCTCCGCCCACACGTCACGCCTCTAGGCGCTCGTGTTTTTTCCGGGAAAAATCGGTACAGACTATCATTCTCTTATGAATATAATAAAACTAAAGACTTTTTGGAGTTATGAAGGATGCAGTACTACTCTATAGGTACTCAAGATTAACAGGATATTGAGTGAAAACGAGCATTTCACCCCCCTTTAATATAAAGCATACGTATGGACATTTAATATAAAGCATACGTAAGTTTTATGATGCTTTTTGTGATCTTGTCAGCACACTGGTAACTGTATTATTTTGTGTAACTTGGACATTCAGCTAAATTTCTCCTTCTGTTCTCCATAAATACATATTTGGAATGATACAAGGCTGAACTGAAACAATTTTATCAAAAGACTTTTATTCTTTACATCAGCCAAAAAAAATAATAATCTGTGTCTAGATGCATTTTTACAAAAGTTTATTTAATTTCTTGTTCATCAGACTTTAATTGCATCTCTCTCTCTCTTTTTCTACTTTCCTCCTCTTACAGTGAGTAATTAAGTAATTATGCAGACTTTGTATTTAATTGCACCACTGATGAGCACTAGCGTGTCCTCGGAGCCTCGCTTGTCTTGTGTTTTAACACATGTGTTCTGGGCTGCTCATGTATTTTCTTTCGTATTGCTGGTCAGGGGCTCGAGTCTGACTTATGCGTAAATTCTTTCTTCCAGGGGAACATAGGCTTAGCTCCTTTTGTCAGCGCAAAATCTTCCCCAGACTTTGAGATCGGTGGGTACGCAGCATGCTGATTTAAGCGAGAGTTTTATCCAGCCAACAGTTCAGAAGGACACTAAGACGTCTATTTAAAGTGAGCTGGAGCTCAGCAGATATTATAAAAATGAACAGGTCACCATAGCGACTAGCTGATGTGTGTGTGTGTGTGTGTGTGTGTGTGTGTGTGTATTTCATCAATTCAGCAACACTTATTTGCTTCCTACATGCAGCTCAAGGAGTCTGTAAAGAATCCTGAGGGAACACCACTGGTTGATAAAACAAATAATACTATTTCAACATTTATAAAAATCTAAATAAAATGTTATTTAATATATAATTTTTATTTGGTTTATATAACTTAAAATTGCTAAATATATTGTTTGTACATCCATCAGCAACCCTGTATTTTTTATGGTAAAAATGGTTGAATTTGATGAAAACATGTTTGGGTCATCTGAAAATGACCTGAAAAAAAAAAAAAAAAAAAAAAAAAAAAAAAAATATATATATATATGTCATCAATTTTTAGGCCCAAATTAAACATACATTTTTATTTAAGAAATGTTTTTTTTTTCTAAAGTGGAATAATCATATCATATATCATATATCATATCATGTCATATCATATCATATCATATCATTTTATATATCATATCATATCATATATCATATCATATCATATCATATATAATATATAATATATCATATATCATATATCATATCATATATCATATATCATATATCATATATCATATATCATATATCATATCATATATCATATAATATCATATCATATCATATCATATCATATCATATCATATCATATCATATCATATCATATCATATCATATCACCTTAGATTGGTGAAACTGACAATATGCACCAAAAAGTTTATGGCATTAAATATAAATTAGGTCTGGCCTCTCATAAGAAGCTATTGTGTTACTTGAAAAAAGTAATCTCTGATAACATAACTCACCTTACCCCCAACAATATTTAGCGATTGTAAAAAAACAAAAACTTCACACTCTCATGAAACACACAGGTTGTGGATCTCACCAGCAGGATCTCGATGCAGCCCAGGATGTACATGGCTCCAGCATAGGTGGTGCCCAAGTAGAAGCAGATGCCTACAGCTCCACCGAACTCAGGGCCCAGAGAACGAGAGATCATGTAATAGGAGCCTCCAGCTGTTGACGCAAACAGAAAACCCTTTTAGGAAGCTTTAATTTGAGGAAGTTATGATCTGCTGGGATATTAACGAAAGCACTCTGATTTTGACAGCTCAGAAAAATAGCACAATACAACCCACAATTACAACTTCCTGTTTCTTGGAAAATATTAAGCATGCTTATAAAGAGTCTTTTAACGCTATAGAGATAATATCAGCTTATTGCGGATGAACAACGGACGGGGAACAGAACCCGGCAATTTCACCTCACCTCTGCTCTCCTCCAATCAAGAGATGAGATCGAGGCTTTCATTAGGACAAGACACGCTCAGCCAATTATGAATACATAAATACAGCTTTGAGGATATTGCTGTCTGCTCATTGCTAGGAGTTGTTGTTGCTACGGTGACCGCTTCCTGTTTCCAAGACGACCCTCATGCACATGTTAAGCTCCAGCAGGGGCTTGCTTACCTGGCACGACGCCGTTTGTGGCAATAGCACTCATGGAGATGGCAGTGAGCATCGTCTAAAAGAAATCACACCGAAGGAGAGAAAAGATGAGCTGATTAGTTGAATAAAAACATTTTAAATTCAATAGAAAGAATTACGCTAGGATGATATCAGTATGACAATAGCACCAAACTACCAACAACAAACAGAGCATCATGGTTTCTGAGATTGTGTACAAAATGATGACAAGAAAATGTTTTGTCCTGAAAATAAAAACAAAAATTCTGATTCATTCAAAAACGATTCCTATGAATCTTTCAAACAGTTTGAATCACTCTGATGAATCCTTTACTGAGTGAACTACTCTGATTCAGTGAATCAATGTCTGATTTACTTACTGAACTGTAGGTTTCATTACTTTGGCATCAGATGGATGGATGGATGATAGATATAAATGATTCCCATTAACAGGTTCTTTTAAATGAATCATTCAAAAAGACTCACAGAAGATAAAAGTTTGAATCAGCCTGATGAATCCTTCACTGAATCAACAAACTACTCTAATTGATTCAATGAATCAACATATGATTCACTTGGATGGATAGATGGATGGACAATAGATAGATATAGATAGATAGATAGATAGATAGATAGATAGATAGATAGATAGATAGATAGATAGATAGAGAGAGACAGAGAGAGAGAGAGAGAGAAATAGTTAGATCTGGAATCAAAGCGGGAGACTGTGAAAGCAGGAAGGTGTTTAGTGTTGATCTATAGTTGTGTCAGATCGCCTTGATTAAAGCAATTTAGTAGAACTGAAAGTACCAGATTTATTCTGATCTTGTTTGAAACCTCTTCTGTCTCCTTAAAGGATGAGATGTCTCCTTATAGCGCTGCACTGAGCCAAAGCAATTGTAAAACGTCCTGGAGATTAAAGCCATCTTTAAAACAGCACCGAGCTATCTCCAGAAATGCAAATACATCTATTTTGGAGGAAAGGGAATGAGCTGATGCCGTCAGACTGATGCTTCTTTAGAAGGTGACATGAAACATACAGACAGAAACAAATGAGTGTTTCAATCAATAGAGCAAGAGAGAAAGAAAGATTCTACTTAGTTTTCAGACGAACATTAATTTTGTGTTTCTCATTATTTGTCTATAAACACCCTTTAATTCTGTTAGAATCATTATAACGTACAAGATGTCTTGGGGCTGATTGCTTTGAAAATGTGTGAACACTATACGTCACTGTCAGGGAGATGTGACAGACACTTACACATAAATACAAAACTGTACAAAGCCAAAGCAAAATCATTTCCGATCCACTGCATGAATTATTATATATCAACTTTAAATGGAGAGCAAATAAAGACGTCTCCTCGTTTTCAGACGTTTCTGCTGAGAAAAACACCAAGGTTATCTCAGGAGAAACTTCTGGGACAAAGTTGATGCTTAAATGAAACATAAAGGAGCCCAGATAGACAGATTGAAGTCTATGAACAACCTTGAGAGAATTCAAGTGTGTTATTTGACTTGAATCAGTGAATGATCAGTAGTTTTCTCTCTGAGATTGGTTTTAATAAGACACTAATTGATGCTAAGTGTTTTTTCTTGACTATAACTGAGACTCATGTGAGATCTGGTCCATTTACACCCACACACACACACACACACACACACACACACACACACACACACACACACACACACACACACACACACACACACACACACACACACACAGTGTCCACTGGCAATTCAGAAACACTCTTCATATCATCACATAACTCCATATGCTAATCACATGCTGGCTGAAGCCTCTGATTGGACGATGAAGGGCACCGGCTGTTTGAACTAGTTTCCCCAGCCAATCACACCATCTGCCTTCAGCAGCGTGAGCCAATAATATGAGACAGATACTACGACAACCAACCGAAAGGTTTAGAAAACAATCGTGAATGAACAAATGGCCCATTTTCTGACAGATTACATATTGCGTAGTTGACATTTACATGAGGGATTCATAACACAGAGTTATCATTTTACAAACAAACTTCTGTTTAAATCACTTAATTCAGCTAAATGCAATAATTTACACAAGAATGTTGTACAATCAGCCTACAATGTAGATTTTTTTT
The DNA here is from genome assembly GCF_003368295.1 of Carassius auratus. Lineage (NCBI taxonomy): Eukaryota > Metazoa > Chordata > Actinopteri > Cypriniformes > Cyprinidae > Carassius > Carassius auratus. Next base: position 132,815 of record NW_020525415.1, on the reverse strand, counting down.
TCATAAACGAGGCCAATAACCTTTAAAAAGAAATAATATTTAAGAAAAATTCAAACAAAAATATTTTAATTTCACCATCAAGAAAACGTTTGTAACATTATAAATGTATTTACTGTCATTTTTGATCAATTTAATGCATTCTTGCTGAATAAAATCTTTTGCATGGTACTGTAGCTACACACAAAAACTCAAATTATTTATTTGTCAACTAGTATCTTAATTCAAGGTATGAGTCTCCTCACTGTTACTCAGCAACTGAGTGCCGACGATATTTGGCCCCTAGAGAGGAGGAATTTACATAATCAAATGACACATCAGAAATTGAATTTAATAGAGCTGAGCTCAGGAAACACAAGTAGGAATGGAGGGAAAAGTGCATTTTCCTATTGCACAAAGATCTGATTTTGGAAATGGAACCTCATATGGTTGTATAATCAACATTTCTCTTGATTTGGCTGCCATTGTTGATTGAGATTGTGCAATGCATTCTGGGTCTTCCTTAGAATTCGGCCAGCTCTCGTTAGGTTTTTCAGTGTTAAGTGTTAATTTGATTTAATCTACATCACTGAATACACAACAGTCAATTCATATTCATGTATTAATGCATTCCCATGAATAATTTAATCATTTCACAACTGTCACGATCCATAACCAAGGCACTGTCTGTCATCCGCCTGTCAATATTTCTGTGCCTCGTGATTATTTATAAAGTGGATCAATGCTGTTGTTTGTCCTTTAATGAATCATTTCTGCCTTTCTGACAGCTTCAGTCTGTCTTAAAGACACGAGCGTCTGCATCTCGGTGATGGATGAAAGAATCAGCATTCTCTCCTCCTCTCCATCTGTTGCCATGGGAGAACGAACGCAGTAAAAAGCAAGCGACGGGCGCCTGGCAACGAGCTGGTAGTTTCAGATGACATTGATAGCGTCTTGCTACTTCTAATTATGATGCATATATGCACTCATTCTGAAAGCACAGACGGATGTTGAGGTGTTGCTCATGCCACCCTTGACCACTGTCAGTTCTGCTTGGGTTTAAATACTGTAAGAAACTTCTGTTGCATTTTATGATTTTCAGCACCTTATATCATGTATGTTATGAATCTCACTAAACCTGATAAGAGCAGAGCAACCCAGTATCAAAAGTGTCATTGACTCAAATTATTGAAATATTTTGTTTATTGAAATAAAGCTGATATAAAACAAACAAAACAACAGACTGAAAATGTAAACAAAGTTTGAACTCATTTAAATCGAAAGAGCAATAAAAGTTTAAAATTTAAACAATTTAAAATATTAATTAAAAAGAAACCAATTACTATATTATGTTTTGCATAAAAAAACTAAGTCCTTTTTGATTTTTTGAATGGTAACATTTTCATGAAAACTAAGCCAGTTTTAATGCTAGTGTCTGTCTGTTTAATTTATGCTTATAAAAGTATTGTTTTATGAGCCCTAAGAATAATGTGAAAAACAAAAAAGAATACAAAAGTAAAACATCTGGACACATTAAACTATAAAAACCGGTTTGTCGTTAATATTTACAAAAGAAGATGTTGGTAATCAAACAGTTGATGGTAGCCACAGGTTTGGGGAGTAAATGATGACAGATTTAAAAATTTTAGGTGAACTATCCCTTTAAATGTCATGAAAATAATGCAATGCTATGCAATGTAAAAAAAAACATATATTGAAAAAATCTTTTTAGCTACTTTCATATTTTCATACTGAGGCAATGAAACCCTTTAAAAATATCACTAGAGCAATAAGAGACACAGGAAAAGAAAGATGGCCTACTATGACAGCTGGGTGACATCCTACAGGCTGTTCTGCACATCGGCTAAAACTATCAAACCTATCAAAACCGTTTATGACATTTTGAAATGATTATATTTTTAGTGAGCACATTATATAAGTCCTGATGATAAATACAGTTTCCAACAGCTTATCAACTGCTGTCAGCTTATTACACATAATCAGAATACAATATGCATGTCAACACACACTGTGTATTCAGATAAAACAGCATGCTGACCTAAATACCTGCAGCAGGACGATTGATAGAGGACTCGTTTGAAGATTCTTACAAACACAGTCTTTGGCTTCACTGGATGTTAAATGATGATCTGGAGTGGTATGGATTACTTGTGGATTATTGTGATGCTTTTATCAGCTGTTTGGACTCTCATTATGATGGCACCCATACACTGTAGAGGATCCATTGGTGAGCAAATGTTAAATTTTCCCTAATTGGTTCCAATAAAAAAACACACTCTTCTATATCTTGGATGCTCTGAGGGTGAGTAATTTTTATTTTTGGGTGGAGTATTCCTTTAAGATCTGCATGTGATTTAACCTCAGTGTGGATGTGTGTATACTGGCTATTTTAATGCATCGCACACTATGAGAGTAGTATTGTAGTATGCTATTCCAAACTCAACAAGAGCATGTGTATGTGAGAAAGAGTGAAGAAAGAGCAAATAGTGAGATGACTGAGCTCATGATAAAAATAGCACTTCCATGGGCGCTGGAGTGTCTAGGTTGTACATGCAAACCTAGCATGCTGAAGTGCATGTTTGCTTGGTGACACATAGCAAAGTTGAAGATGAAGTACTAGACACTGAAATGAAACTAAAAAGTACTAAACTAAACCAAACTAACTAAAGCTGAGTTCTTTCTCATTATTTGACTTAGTGGGAGCATATACAGGCTAAACAAGAGCGGTGCAAGAATTGACCCTTGTGGGACTCCGCATGTCATGGACGTCCACTTAGATTTATGCTCTCCTAGACTCACATAATAGCCTCTCCCTTTTAAAATTAAAACATTTTGTTAATTGACATGAAGCCAAAATAAAATATAAATATTAGATTACAAACTAAAAAAAAAAAAAAAAAAAAAAACTTTTAAAATTTTAAAATTAAAATTTTAAAATAAGTTGAAGTTGAATTACTAGACACTGAAATTAAACTAAAAAGTACTAAACTAAACTAACTAAAGCTGAAAAAAAAAAACTATTTAGAAACATGTATGTTTTTTAAACAAAAACTAATAAAAATCACAGACTGGCAAATAAAAGAACCAATAATTAAAACAAAATTTAAATAAAAACAGAAAATATAAAAATAAAAGCTAATAAAAAAAAACAGAAATAAAATTGACAAACTGGCACATAACAAAAATACTAAAAACTAATAAAATACAATGAAAATATGAATAAAAACAACTAATTACTGTATTAATAATGTTTTGCATAACAAAAATGAAACGTCATTTAGAGACCATTTGGATGTTTCAAAGTGTGCCTTTTTCATTAAAGTTAAGTCTAATTTCATCTCAAATTTCTATTGCATGGTGTGTGACTGACCGTGGAGCAGCACATGAGCACGATGATGAAGGACTCGATGACGCCGCCGATGCCCACCATCCAAGTCATCCTGAGAAACAGAATCACACCCAGGATGTTCTGAAGGCAGGGCAGGTAGACACCCATCAGTGTTCCCATCCGCGGAGCCTGGCAACACACACACACACACAGCACAACGTCAATATCTGATGAGATCTGTTATGTTGATCAGGTTCATGTTTTCATTTCATTGTTCAGCAAACATAACACATGCTCTGATCTCTCGGCTGTAAAAGCAATAATGCAACTGTTGATGTTCTGATAAAAAAATGAAAGACATGTCCATTGAAAACCTGGAAATATCATGGAATATTAAACTTGATCTCCAGTCCAAACCGGGATAATATTAATGCGTAACAGAAATGTACACCCTTATGAAACAAAAATATATTGCAGTATATTGGAAAATATAATGTAATATATTAGGCATATATTCTTATATATATTTATTTTTTCCAATATATTGCAATATATTGAAAGTGGCAATCATTTGTATATTTTGCAATATATTATATAATATATGTATCATCAATATATTATTAAATGTATTCAAATATATAAAATATTAGTGAATAAAAAGGGAAAATAATATATTACAATATATCGCAATATATTTTAAGAAATATATTGGTAAATATATTTTCCTTTCGTTAGGGCATGGTCTGAATATATCTTATGTTATGCTCCATTCAAAAAGATTTAATAGGCTAGAAACGTCTCTTTTTAAATGTAGTATCAATACAATTATTATTGTATTGATACTATTGATATTACAATTATAAAAATGGCAAGTCATTGGTCAAGATGTCTGGGAACACTTTAAGTCTCCTGTGCTCCAGACATGAATGCGATTGTAAGCTGTTACTTTACTAAGTCATTATATGCACTTGGACAATAATAAAAAAGTGGACCAGAGTCTAAAAAACTGAATGTTACAGAGATTTTTCACCTGAGATCAAGAACACCCTAACAACTGCTTGGAACACCATTCAGAATACACTAGCAAACACACATAACACTTTATCACCAATACAGGACACTAGCATCATGGCTGTGAGTTCTGCATGAGCAAACACCACTCACAGAAAAAGTAAATATCCAGTTCCTTTATAATATATATCATGACATCGCAGTAAGTCACATACGGTGCACTAAAGCAGTTTAAACCCTGTGATCAACATGACTGTAAATCAATATAAACACATGACCCTTATTTCAATTAACATTCACTGTCATTGTGTTTGCTGTGTGTAGCGCTCATTTCAAGGGCTTTCAAAGATCAGTAGGAGCCAATGTGATATTCAGAGAGAAAGTGTGTTCATGTGTGTGTGTGGATGGTCAGTAATTACTAACACACAGTGAGTAAAGGTCTGCCAGCTGGATGAATGGTAAGTGAGTGTGTGTCTGTGTGCATGTCCATCAACACGGCATCCAAAAACACTCAAATATGTCCCGTCCCCGTTCAAGGACATCATCGATAAAATGCAATTATCCCAGCGACCAAAAAAGGTCGGACAGGCAAAGTCGGTTCAGCAAGCTGGACAGATCCACAGCGGATGACAGCACTATAAGGTACAGGACGACCACACACACACAAACACACACACACACAATCTCAAGGGCTTGTGAAAGCACTTTTCAATTCACACAGTTGATTAAATGTGATTTAATGGGCATCTGAGTGAATCCCTCGTGACTCTGAACCTCAGACCTGAAGACATGCACTGAATAACTGAGCAGCGTTCACAAACTCACTTTACTGTAAACACAGTAAGAACGGTGTGCAAACAGACTTTGACATTTTCTGAAGGAAATATTGAGTGTTACTGTGCCAGGCTGTTGATACGTGGTTGCTAAGGTGTTCTCTTTTGGGTGGGTGCTATGTGCTTTTTGGTCCCTAAATGACTCAGATCCCTTCTTCTGTGTGGCATTTTCTGAAGTAGTTTTATAGTCAAGCTGATAAAACTCATAATTCTGAAAGCAAAACTGCATAAAAAGTGCATGCATTATTAAAAAATAACACTATTCTTAACAGTAGCCAGAATAAAATCAAATGAAAAAATCTGGAGGAAGAAGTCCATGGAAACATTTAGTTAAAGAAGATAAATAAACAATAAAAATAAGATTAATAAACTAATTAAATACCTAGATAAATGATAATTTAACAAAACATAAATAAATAGCTAAATAAATAAATGATTTTAAATAAATTATAAATATACATTTGATTACAATAAATAAATAAATAAATACAAATATTGATTAAAAGATTACAAATAATTAAATAAAATTTTATTTACATAAATAATAAAAATGCATTTAAAATTAACAAATTGATAAAAATGAATAAATACATTTTTAAATAAATAGTACATAGTAATAATAAATGTACATAATAACACATCGATCATAATATTATTGTGAGTAAAAAAAATCTATGTCATGTAATATAAATATTTTAAACATATTTATAATTTCCACTTTTTAGTATTTTACACGTGAAAATATAAAGCTGCCTTAGGATGTTCATATTTGGGGGTTGATGGCATCTAAAAGATAAAAAAAATGATATAGTTATTGTATTTGTAAAATGATAACAAAAATCAATAAACAGAATTATTTATAATCATAGAAAACACACACACACACACACACACACAATTATTGCAACAAATACTATAGATATAATATAGATTAGTTTATTGTACTTCTTTTTGAACAATCTTTGAAGTACCATATAACTACCACTGTACATGGTACAAATACATGGACATCCAACTGAGCACACATGCGTTTATATCTGATGTCTTACATCAGCTTTGAATATGACTCATCCAATCAGAATCTACAGCCAGAACTATATGTTTTATAAATTAGAGTTAATTACAGTTATTGTTTTAGGCTTTTATATTTGGGAGACATGCTGAAAGGAGCAAAGACAATGAGAACTGCAGAGAGAAAAGATGCTTCCCTCCGGCATATTTTTAACCTTCATAACAGACTGAGAATAGAGCCCTTCAGATGGGAAACACACACACACACACACACTCTCTCTCTCTCTCACACACACACACATATACCAGAACAAGTCATCCGTATGCTCAAAGCGACAGCAGTTGGCAAACTGGGAAACAAGACTTTTAATTTAATTAACCTGAAATAAATAAGAAGGCCTGAATAATGCATGCCATTAAATTCAATATCAGCCATGCAAATACGCAATTCTGAGTGGGATAATTTGATTTCTCAAGCAAGGATTAATTTCCGTATTAATGTAATCTAATATAATGTGGCTTTATGGATCATGTCAAAACAGGTCCCAAATGAAGTGAACCTCACACATCTAAAATTATACATGCAAGAATTAAAAATCAAGCTTTTTATGAAATATGTATATATATGCCTGTCACGATAACAATTTTTTATTGTGTGATATGTTGACAGAGAAATATTTGCAATAAGCGATATTATTGTGTTTTTAAAGACTATTTTATGCCACTGAATATATAATCATAAAGTAACAGCATAATAATGCAAGAAGGCCAACACACTTCCCAATGACAAAAAAACTTTCATTTTTAAGAATATTAAGATCATGGAAATTAAGTATATCAAAATATTAGATACCTTAAATAAACTTGATTAAATAGTTAATAAACATTTTCTAACAAAAAGTGCAACGTAACAAGAAGAAAAAAACAAAGATTTTTCTTTTTTGTGATGTTTACTATATTTTTATTAAGTTTTACTTTTTAGATTTACTTATTTTTGTACTTCAACTTAAACTAAATGACTAATGTTGCCTTGGATTTTATGTATTATTTTTATATGTTATTATATTTCAGTTTAAGTCATGAAAATGTATGTATTTTTAATGGATTTAGTTTTAGTTAATGCTAATAATTATGACCAGTAGTTTTCTTCTTAAAGGAGTCCCTCATTTCCTCTACAGGTCCAGCTCCTCCAAACCCACGAGCAGCACTTGTCCTGAAAGCCACAGTGAATCCAGGCGGAGGAAAGCAGATTTTATTTGTCATTTTGACATTCTTCTCTTCATGCAAATGTGTGCCACCTCTTGCCTGATGTCTGATGAATATTAATCAGATTTACTGTCTGTGCCCTGCAGTGTTTGCCTGAGCTTGCATCTCAATAATGTCCTTCTTTCTCACAATCGTCTTTCCAGCTTTTGACTTGATGACAGTGAAATAACTATTTCTGCATATTTATTCATTCCAAGACAACATTTGCATAAAACTGGACACCAAGAGCCAAAGCTACACTGCCAGAACCAGAACTCAAGCGAGTTTAAATCAAACTTAATAATTATTTATCACACACAACTATACAAAGTATACAATTTACAACCCAATGTAAAAAAAAAAATTACAAAAATACACACACACACACACCAGTGATGCGCGGGTCAGGGTATCAACAACCCGCACCCAAACAACGTTTCAACTGACCCGCCTGCAACTCGGACCGCAAACAAGGAAAAATAAAATATTCTACCTGACCCGCTTCCTCCTGACCCGCATTTTTTAAAGTAGTAAATGCATTAATTTAATGACTTAAATAGGCTCTAGCCTACAGGATATTAAGCGTTATGATCGCACACATAAAGCTTGCCACAAAGAACCGGTTTAAGTAATGATTATGAATGTGTCTAAATTAGCAAGGAGAATTTAATTGTTTAGTAATAAACTGGTGTTTTCTGTGTCGCTGCTAAGATGAAGCTGTCGAAGTGGACTCATCATGAACGCCAGAGAGAAATGCACATTTCATATGGATCATCAGAGAGTAGCCTATTTATTTTGGTTTGAATATTTTAATTTAAAAGTAGACATTTCAAGCTTTCTGTAGCCTAATATGTTGCCTATATTTATTTTTAAACCCACCGACTAAAAGATTAAGACACTACCTGACTCAAAATACCTAAAGTTTCTCTCTTAGCTATTTCAGAATCTGGAAAAAATACTGGGGCAAACTTACTGCAGTCGGTAGAGCGATATGAATGTGTTAAAAATAAAATTGTCAGCCTGTGGGTCATTTGGTTTATTGGAAAATGATTGCACTGATTTGCATGTTTCTTGATGATGTGCTTTTATTCTGTGGTACTCACATGCACCATGTCCCGCAGAAAAACTTATTTTGCATACAATGCAAAAAGCTCTTTCTGCTTCGCCAACTACAGGTCTTAAACAAGAGTATGTTGCAGTCCATTCGCTATTAAAAGTGCAGATTCGTGCCAGTTATTCAGCCAATAAAGTGTAGGCTTATGTATTTAAAAATTGTGTCTAGTACTATATAAATGACAAAGTTTTAATTGGTATCTTTATTTCAAACGACCCGACTGACCGCAACCCGAATATCATGAAAAAATATTTTTGGATGACTCATAACCGCGGGTAACCGCAGGCACCCGCTCATTTTTCACACACACACACACACACACACACACACACACACACACACACACACACACACACACACACACACACACACATTAGATATAGGCCTATACACTCTATAAAAAGAATGTAACAGCATGCTAATATTTTTTATTAGCAGTATTTATTAAAAGTTATTAATTTGTTCATACTAATTAAAACATATTACACGTAATGGTGTTTATTAAGGTTAGCATCACTATACTATTGCTTGCGGAAGATATTGAAAGCGGAATATAAAACAGGCAAAAAAAAAAATAAAAATAAAAGAACAGAAACAAAAAGGCACAATATCATAGATTTCAGGTTAGGTACTTGGATCTTAGCAACCTTCCAACTAGCAACCATTCAGAATACCTTAGCAACCACATATCAGTGCTCTGGCAACTCACCCAGTGCATCCTAGCATCATGGTGGCAAGTTTTGTATTATAAAACGATTATTCAAATTATTTCATATAACATGTATTAGAGTACTTTCTTTAGCTAAATGACAAATTAAATGAAAAACAATGATGTGCAGAATGGTCAAGGAATCATTCAGCAAATGTGTGTCAAGCAAAGATTACGCTTCACTTCTCAAATAACAGTACAGCTGTGCTTTCTGAAAACCTGTTCCACTCCATTCCCTGCCTGAGCATCCATGAACAACAGCAAAACACAACAAAGGGACACAACCTCCTCTCTCATCCACTTTCGGTGCATCACTCTATTTCTGAGATTTTGCAGTTCATGAGGCGAGGAGTGAGGGAGACGATTCCAATCAGCAATTAGGAATAAAAACATGTTGTCGACACAGAAACGCTGGCTGAGCTGGAGTTTGGGGTCGAGATTCAATATCAGACATATAATTAACAAAACAAGATACAGGCACAGAACAGTCTTCCAGACGCTCTTAAACTTCTTGTGAAATTACTGTATATTATTATCAGCAGAGCAGCTGGTAAAACAATCACAGCAGTACTGAAAATTACATTATCATATGACATTATATAATAATGAATTATTTTGATAATATTAAAACATACAGAAAAAAAGAAACGGAAAAAAAGAAACAACATTATTAATAATAAAATATATTATATATGAAATATTTAATAATATTTAACATATTTCTTTTATCAAAAGTCCATGTTCCTGTAGCAGTGATATTTTAGCATTGTTATGCTATACAGTTTTTTAATGAATAATATGCATTATTCTATTTGTATTTTTTTTTCTATTGTATATTTTATTGTAAATGTATGTCAAATTTAAAACATTTTGTTAAATTAATTAATTGACATTTTTGCTATTTTTAAATAATTAATAACACAACATATAACATATAATATAACTTAACGTAACATAACATAACATAACGTAAGGTAACGTAGTGTAGTATACCGTAGTGTACCTTATCGTAACAGAAAATAACATTACAGAACATAACATAACGTAACGTAAAGTAACGTAACAACATAATAATGTAACATAATGCAATGTAACATAACGCAACGTAACATAACGTAACATAACATAACGTAACATAACATAACGTAACATAACATAACGTAACATAACATAACATAACGTAACGTAACGTAACGTAATGTAACGTAACGTAACGTAACATAACATAATGTAACGTAACAACATAACGTAACGTAACAGCAAGATAATATAACGTAATGCAACGTAACGTAACGTAACAACAACATAATGTAACATAAAATAATGTAACATAACATAATGTAACAAAAACATAATGTAACATAACATAACGTAATGTAACAGCAAGATAATATAACGTAACGTAACGTAACTTAACAACAACATAATGTAACATAAAATAATGTAACATAACATAATGTAACAAAAACATAATGTAACATAACATAACGTAATGTAACAGCAAGATAATATAACGTAATGCAACGTATCGTAATGTAACATAACACAATGTAACATAACACAATGTAACATAATGTAACAACAACATAATGTAACATAACATAACATAATGTAACATTTTGTGTTTTGCATTATTTTAAGCAGAAAAAAACTTTCATATTTTTGTCAACAACTGAATTTCAGAAGATTTCTGCTGGCTTTCTCCTTTGCCAACCTTATTAACCTGTAGGACAAAAATAAACCCTTATGCTGTCAGATGAATTCCACGTGTGCAATTTCAAAGCCCTGCTGGGAATAGACCTCAACATGCACACTGACCCTAATAGAAGTCAATAAAGGAAAGTTGTTTCTCATTAAAAGTTTGAGGTTGTGCTCAGTTGAACTGCAAGAACACATTTACCCAACAGAACTCCAACAGGGACACCGTGAACCTGAAGACAACATGCCGTACCCACTGCAGTCTGAACAGATCTGCACACTTAAGTTATGACCAGTTTAGCAATACCCTGGCATCCAATAACAACATCTTTTAGGGTTTGGCAAATGTTAGTATCATTTACATGCCGATGCTTCATAGTTTTTATTTGTATAAACTCTGTTTTCATTTTAATTTTTTGTTTAAGTTTGTCAGCTTTAATTCTTTCAGCTTTATAACAAAACAATATTTGTAATTGTTTTAATATAAGTTAACAACAACAAAAATAACAACGCTGCTTTCAACAACCCTGAATACCTGCATAGCAAATTTTGTGACCCTGGAGCACAAAACCAGTCTTGAGTCTATGGGGTATATTTGTAGAAATAGCCAAAAATATTTTTTTTTGGGTGAAAATTATAGATTTTTCATTCATGCCAAAAATCATTAAGATATTAAGTAAAGATCATGTTCCATGAATATATTTTGAGGATCTCCTACCATAAATATACGAAAACCTAATTTTTGATTAGTAATATGCATTGCATATTTTAAGGTGACAACTTTAAAGGTGTTTTCTCAATATTTCAATTTTTCTTCACCCTCAGAACCCAGATTTTCAAATAGTTTTACCCTTAGTGGTCCATGATCACATATGCTATTTACATTATCAGCATTTACATGTTAATCAAAGTTATTTCAAAGAACATCATTGTATTTCAATCGCACTTTATTTGCATGAGATATTTCTGGCAGTGTCTGGCAGTGTCAGGGTGTGTCATGTATTCAAAAGTGTCATGTTGACACCATGTGTGCTGAAAAGAGTTCTCATTATGGATGCTGTGGTGACGTGTCGAGCGAGTGTGAAGCGTCTGAATCAATAGTGATCTGCAGCGGTCACATCTTCAGCAGCCGACAGACTCCATCAGAATCGAGCTGGAGCAGGTGCGTCATCAATCCTCATTCGTCCCATGTGTGTCTGTGTGTGTATATGATTTCCCACAGGCTGCTTCCAGCCGGCGAGACTCTCAGGTAAAAGCAGTGAAGTGCAGATGCCCAGCGGCCTCCTGCGACAGCCGTCTGAGGACCCTGACTGTGAGCCTCAGGTGTCTCGTCCCCACTGCGGATATTGACAGCTGCTCTCGCTATAAAAGCACCGCGGACAGCACCACCTGCCCAGCTGCAGCGACAACATGTGAAACCGGTAGATAATGGATTGCTCTTTAGGAATGACAGAGCAGTTTTCAACAACTGGTGTTTTGAAAGCCTGAAAAGTGTCTGAATTTAAAGAGACAGTCCACCTAAAAATGAAAGTCCTGGCATCATTTACTCACTCTCATGTCATTGCAAACCGCTATCACTTGCTTTTTTCCCCCCTGTGAAAGTAGTTATTTTGAAGAAGTAATGTAACCACAACAGACATAGTAATAAGTGGCTAAATTGTCCCCCCAAAATTTGAAACTCTTTGAAAAGGACTTTGTTGTCACATGTTTAGGTGGTCTGACATGTCAAAATGTTAAAAAGGTAAAAACACCAAACTTTTGAACCGAAGACTGTTTTAAATGCTTATTTTTAGCCCTACTGTGTAAACTGTCTTAAATATGGATAATTAAGAGTTAGATTAAAGAGATTCGAAGTTTAAAAACCTAAAACTCATAAATAATCTGAAACCTTTTTGTTTTAAAGTAAAATTGTTGTAAAAGAAAAAGATGTGTGAGGGACACATTTCAACACCAAGTTTTAAATCTCATGCTTTTTTAAACCAGTATGACTTTCATTTTACTGAGATTTTTCATAAAACATAAAGAAAAACAGAGCAGAATGGCTAATTCTAGTTGGGATGTTATAATTTTAAACAATTTGCAAATAATATTTTGAAATATGCACACATGCACTTGCACTTAATTTGTTGAAAACAAACCTTTTCTTGTCTCATCACATTCAGTTATATATTACATGAACTGCATAAATTATACCATATTTTAATTTCAAAATGGCCATATTTGAGGAAAAAAGTAGAGTAGTCTGGATATTACTGTTGTTTTACATTTCTATCACAAAACAGTTAAAACAAATATTAAATGTAAAACAGTAAACCCTGCTTATTTTGATTTGATTGGTCAACTTTAACAGGAGCCTCTTCTGCTCTCCAAGGCTGCATTTATTTGATAAAAAAATACAGTAAAACTGTTATACTGTGAAACATTATTGCAATTTAAAATAATTGTTCTCTATTGTAATACTATACTCCAGTCTTCAGTGTCACATGATCATTTCTGATTATTATCAATGCTGAAAACAGTTGTGCTGCTACAGATTTCTGTGGAAATTTTATTTTCAGGATTCTTTGATGACTAGAACATTCAAAAGAGCAGCACTGATTGAAATAGAATCTTTTGAAACATTATAAATGTCTTTACTGTGACTTTCGATTAATTTAAAGTAGCTATCCTTACTGAATAAAAATATGAATTTCTTTCTCACTGTGTTCTAGTAATAAACATCAGTACTCAAGGGTGTGTTAATGTCTATATCATTAAAGCAGACGTTATTATTCAGAGAGCTGCTATACACATGTTGACAGTTTCTCACTACAGTAATGAGATTCTTTTGCTATGGGGGAAAATGTGTTTAATTGTCATACAAATAATGTTGCAATACAAAAAACCCAGATGGTCCAAAAAAACAGGCTTAAATATAATTTTCTCAAAACATGACTCGGGTATGTTCATACCGTTTATGAACACAAATGCATTTTGCATGCCATCAGGATTGACAAATGAACTGATAACTGATGGCAGGAGAGCAGAGGAGAAAAGCAAGGAGCTTGTAATAATGTCTCCTCTCGCTTGGCTGCCCAAACAGGAGCTGACAGTGTTAATGTGACTTAGTTTAGACGGGGTGAATTATTAAAAACCACAGTAAAGGCAGGGGAAGGAAAAGGGCAATGACTATCACTGTCAGCCCAACACGTGTACGCCAGCATATTCAGAACTACTTCATAGCTCGTCTTACATTATCCTTCAGGAGAACAATAATTTTATGCATGTAATCAGCCTATATCGATGCTGTAAGACTGAAATATCTGCTTCCACCCAATCAACACAAGCATTTGCAGCAACACAACATTTCTACACCACAACTGAAATGCAAACATTATGAGATTTTTACAAAGACTAAAAGAATTGGTCCAATAATCTTTGTTTTGATTTACTACTTTTAAATAAATGTAAAAAAAAAAAAAAAATGCTAATGCAAATATTATTTTTGCCTGTCTGTCAAGAAAAAAAAAATGCAAGTCAGAAATTATTTTCTCATTTTTGTGTTCAGTACGCAAATAGTCAAAATACACTTCTCTAGTACACACTACTGTTAAAAAGTTTGAGGTCTGTAAGATATCTCCTTATGTTTTTCAGAAGAAGTCTTTTCCGCTCACCAAGGCTGTATTTAAGGGGTTCAAAATATAGTAAAGTCAGTAATATTGTGAAATATATTTGAAAAATTTAGTTTTTATTTGAAAATATGTAAAAATGTATTTGATTTATGTGATCAAAGCTGTATTTTCAGCATCATTCCTCCAGTCTTCAGTGTCACATGATCTTCAGAAATCATTCTGATATGCAGATTTGCTTCTCAAGAAACATTTCTGATTAACTGTTGAACGCAACTTAGTAGTGTAGTAAATGTGGCCTTTGTGCCATTTTTGCAATGTAAAGGCATCTCCAGAATGAGAGACAGAGTTCTGGTCATGTGTTTGACTTCGGGTGAATCTTGGTGATGTGATTGGTGATGAACGTGAGTGTGGATACGTGAGAACATTTGCTGCTGGAAATGAGTGAACTGACCCTCTTAAAATGGAAGCTGATTAGAGAGCAAAAGCTTTTGCAAGATGAGCTAATTAAGTCGAAGTCGCAGTGTTAAACAAGAGGAAGATTATCGCTCTCCTCGATCACGTTGAGAGCACGAATCCAATTGCATCTTGGTTCTCTATTTTACTCTCATTTCTCTTCTACTCGCTCTCCCTGTAGGGATGATGTATGACAGGGTCTCACCTTTACCAGGGTTTTGTTCATTTGACAGTTCTAGATAATAATTTATTATTTTACAGAGACAGCAAATTGATAAAGAACTTCATGCACTCAATGACATAATTAAAAAATACAAAACATCCGCAGATATATAGGTTGACTACTAAAATATTATATAAAAAATACTAAAATAATTTTGTACTGCTTCAGTTTTTTTGTGTGTAATTAATGAGGCCTTTAAATTCATACTATTCAATGCAATTGTAAGAATAAGTAATTGAAAGCACTAATTTTATCAACCCATTATCAACCATCGCACCTCAACACAGGTTCACTTCCATTTGCACAACTAGTGCACCAAGACTCCCAGAAGTTGCTTATATGCAGAAGTTTTTTATGCATATTTTTTTAACAGTCCTTTATTATCACACACAAAGTTGGAAACACATTTACACATGAGAGACTTAGAAACAGACAGAAAAAGGCTAGTGCCATGAGGGAGGTTACGAGCCTGATTGAGGCGACTCTCTAATGAGCACGCTCTCTCATGGATGGCAAGGGACCAAGGGAGATCAGGTCACAGGTCAAAAGTGCAAGACAGAGCTGAAAGCTGTTATTTACACACTGCTATGTTTATACGCTCTGTCTGGCAGCAGACAATTAATTTACACCTGTAGCTATTGAGAGCTAGATGAAATTGTGTGATATCTGCTGCTCTGAGAGCGTGCTGTAAGCATTTATGTCTACCTGGACAGGTTTCTTGCGTGAGCCTTCATTGTTTTCCGCCTCCTCGTGTTCTTTGCTGCCCTGGGGCAGGTTTGAGTAGTTGGCAAGACTGCTGAGAAGAGACGATACCATGGGAATTGTGTCCATCTCCTCCTGTAGAGTAAACACACACATACAGAACAAATATTGTAAGCATTAAATAAATCAAGTAGCTTGTAAGGAACATCTAAAATGTCATGTTTACATTTACAGATTACCAACGACTAGCTCAGAGGACAATTTTTGCTTTTCTCATTAATAGCTCATGAGACCCTCAGTTGTGTTTTTTTTTCATGCTTAGTTTAATATGTCATAATATACTCATCAGAAATTGAAGAAAAAATAAAAACAGATCAATTAAGTCACAATAGGAGTTTTAAAAATGGCTGCATATATCAGCTCAGAAAATTTGATCTAGTGAGAATTTGATAAGAAATGTTGAATTTGAAAACTGCCATAATGATAACAGCAATTAATATTAATTTTAATGTGTTTAATGCATATTTTATCAAATGAGGTAATTAATCCATGCATACTAAAAACATATGCATAGTGTGCACTTTTGCATACTGCTGAGAAAGAGCAATTAGTATGCTAGCATTCATTGACCATTGAAATTTTTTTGAATTTGCAGTTGCATTAATACATTTAACGTTTACAAATAAAACCAAATAAATGTTTGAGATCACACAGAGACCTTTTATTTGCTAATTTGTGGTGTTAACTGCAACTATTTTGATATCTTCTGAAACTCTAGAGGAGACACATTTGAAATTATTGAGGTCTTAAGCCAAAACCTCAGTTTGTCCAAAGTCCTCTCATTGACAACTAGGGAAAACAAACGTAAAACAAAATATCATTTTAGACAATTCTTGCAGCTCCCTTCAGATGAACATTCCCATTTTCTCCCAGCATTAAGATTTGAGTTTTTAAATGCATATTATAAATGCATAAAAACTTAGGTATTATATTATTTAGGTAACTGATCAACAGTTTGGCAGTTCACTTAAATCAGAGATGCCTCCAATCTTCTCCCCCCATCAATTATTTCTAATGTATATCTTTGTTTTGTTTATTTTTTTTGTATTGAAGTAAAATTAAATGTAAAAAGTTATTATTTTAAAGTGTAAAAAATGTAATAAATACATTTTAAAATTTACTTTTGGTCCACAGCCTTCAGTCAAGTTAGATTTTTGGCCCTTTGTATTAAAAATAAGTTTTGTCTTCTCTGACTTAATTACGAGGCATTTTCTAATATTTTTAGATGCAGTACAGCATGTGTTTGACACTTTTGGACTTACATGCTGTTATCATCCACCTGCAGAGGTGTATGGGGACTGGGGACTTCCTGCCCTTCAAACGCTAATTATCCTTATTAATAACTGTCAGACTCTTTTATTCCTTTAATCACTATAGTTTGCGTGCATGTGCTTCACTATCTACTGTAGCTCTAACGAGAGCTGAAATGCATCACCGTTGCAGGCTTATCATTCATCGTGCATGTGCTTATGTGTACCTCAAACAGAGCCATGTTCTTGCCGTCATGTTGCTGGTTCTTCTCTGGGTCAGTGCTGTTGATGAATGGACTGCTCTCCTTTGGGTTACCATCTCCTGTTAGCAAAAAACACAAATAAATCATCAGCATGACAGCGATGCCACACACCTCCAGGGGGCTTAGTGAAAAAATCTGCTGTGATGATTCTAGCACTTCAGGTTTTGGTTGCACATTTTAGGTCATCCATGCATGCTTTAAACAGATGCATACTGCCCACTGTTGCACATAGCAGAAATGTAATTCACAGTTATGCATTTGGCAGATGCTTTTATCCAAAGCAACCTGTATTGCATTTAAGATATACAGCTCATGCATTCTCTAACCAAACCCATATTGCTAGCATAGTGTCTGAGCTGTTGGAAATGCCATTAGTTTATATAGTCCTTCTAATAAAACAGTGTAGTTGTTAAGACACCATTAAACTGGGAAGCGATGCATGCAGGTCTCACACATGGAGTGTTTAATGACCTGTATCTGTACAGGTGAGATGGCTTACACTGCCTGTGTGTTCATTCACCTGGGATCTTGGATCAGAGGACAGTTCTTTTTAGGGCCTGGATCACAGGGTTCGAGAAGTAATTAGGTCTCTGGACTCCCTCAAACCACGGGAGAGGAATTTTAAAGAGGTGCAATGCACACACAATGCTTTCAAAAGTCTCAAGTCTAAAAGGTCTATGGCCCATTGTACCATGTTCATCTGAAGGAATTTTCTGTATTGATTATTCTCATGTACTTTACCTGAAATTTTACTTGAGCATGTCTTTTGAATTACACATTGCATTGTAGAATTAAAGGAATTTAATGGAACTTATTTTGGAAAAGGTACTGGTAATTTTCTGCCAGGACATTACACTCTGAATTTTTTTTTTAAATGAAGTTTGACATGCTCAATATAAAATTACATTACTTTTTGTGTATTATTAACAGTGCTCATGAAAGCATAAACGGTCACCAAAAGTGAGTCATTCAAAACTTCAAAAGTGTACATTGGATGATTTTAGTATTTTATGACTAGTCCCAAAATGTTCTGGAACCCTTATGAAAGGAAAATATATTTATCAATATATTTCCTTAATATTATTGTAATATATTATTTTCCCTTTTTATTTTCTAATATATAATATATTTGAATAATATATTGATGATACATATATTATATAATATATTGCAAAATATACAAATGATTGCCGCTTTCAGTATATTGCAATATATTGGAAAAAATAAATATTAAATCCCATATATAAGAATATTTGCCTAATATGTTACATGATATTTTCCAATATACTGCAATATATATTTGTTTCATAAAGGAATGTTGCAAAAAGCTCCAGAATAGAAAAAAAACCCCACTCACAATTAGAACAAAAACATATCTGTACTAAACCAGTGTTTCATAATTAATAGAAAAAAAAATTCTAAAATGTACCTGACTTTAAAATTGACCAATGTACTTAAAATTAGTAGCACAATAATAATTATCACCACAGAAATACATAATTTATTGTTTTCTTACAGTGTATCTATTTATCATTCTATATTTCTTTCTAATTCTGTTTTGTTTGAAGTTTGGTTTTGAAGTTATTTTTAATCAAAGTACAATATGTTAATTAAAAGGTTTAAAAGCAAAAGTATTTCCAACTAGCATCTATAGTTATAGACTTGCAAAACCATTTTTAATAAAAATTTTATTTTTTATTTTTATTTATTTAACTCCATTCTAACATGTAAAGCTAAAAAATACATAAGAGAACATATTTTGTTTTACAATGAAAAGATACCATAAAATCATCTAATTGTGCATTTTAATATTCAAACTTGGGTTGTTGAGTTTGATTACGAGATACATTAACACCAATGGTGTTTTATGTGTTTTAATTTTTTATTACTATCTTTGTGTCATGTTGTTGTAATTATTTGTGATGGTCAACCCCTAGGTACATATTGTAGGGGAAAAAAATCTACATTCCCTCAGGCCCGCAGCCTTACATACTGTCACTTTAATGTAAGCACAAGTCCATGGTACGGTGTGATTTAGCTCAATGCAGCGTGACAGACTGACAGCCATACTGAAATCTCCGGAGGCTGAAGCATCAATCAAGCGATGACAGCAGGCAGCCGCTACATCGCAGTCAGAGCGAGGAGATCAGCTGTCAGCTCGTACACTGGGAACGACCGCCGCAGAAATCAGAATGGAATTGGATGACTAACCTGTAATCAGGACTTAGATTTTTCTATGTAGGAGTGTAGAGGTCAGAGAAGCTGCCTTTATGAAATATCAATGGCGACTTAATGCCAGATAAAAGGCTTGAATGGAAAATGCTTCAGTTGCTTCAGTTTTGCATTTTATGATGAGAAATAATCGGGCAGAACAAATGAATAGTGTTGAAAACTTTTGGCTTAATAATATCACCCGGACATGAACGCATACAACAGTAGAAAATACAAACCTGATCGAATTTTCACGATAAGCCAGTCATTTCTAAACTCTAGATGGATGGATGGATGGATAGAATAATAGATACTGTAGAAATATAGATAGATTGATAGCACGATGGATGGACAGACGGATAGATAGATAGATAAATGGATGGATGGATAGAAGGATAGATAGAAGGATAGATGGATAGACAGATGGATAAATGGACGGATGGACAGAACATGTCCATAGTATGCAACATAGTATGAAAGATAGAACAATAGAATGGTGCATGGATAGATGGATAGATGTATAGACAAAATTATGGATGATGGATGGAAGGATGGGTAGAACAATATATACTGTAAAATGAGAGATATCATGATAGAATGATGGATGGATGGATAGACAGACAGAATCACAGGTACAACAATCAAATGATGGATGGATAGACAGACAGACAGACAGACAGACAGATAGATAGATAGATAGATAGATAGATAGATAGATAGATAGATAGATAGATACAGTAGATAGATAGATAGATAGATAGATAGATAGATAGATATATATATAGATAGATAGATAGATAGATAGATAGATAGATAGATAGATAGATAGATAGATAGATAGATAGATAGATAGATGGAATGATGATAAATACAATGATATAACAATGTGTCAAAAAATAACAAAGTGTAGTAACATCAGAGTTCAGCGCCCAGCCCTGTCTGACAGAAAGAAGACCCAGTGCTATGATGGAGCCGCCGAACACAGACACATCTGCTCTTTTATTGGCTCAAATATTGTGACACATTGTCAGGGATTCATCAGTGTTAGTTACACGGGACAATGTTTCACAGGGGGCTATAAATAGCAACGACTGGCAAAAACTCAAAGCAGTCTGAGTCTCAGACATTGCACAGACCGCACACACAAAAATAGAAAGAGCTTTCTCATAAACCTCAGCCTGATTGGTTGGCTTCATGCAATTTCATAGTGCACTTATTTTTATTTATTTATTTACAGGTCTGAGATACTAGACAATATTTATAGCATCATTTGGCATACTTTTTTCATAAGATGCATTCAAACCAGCAAGTACTTTAGGGCTGATCGCACCATGCACAGATTCTACAGGAATCTGACAAGACCTTAGAGAGAGGATGATCATGGATTACCTGAGTTTGTTTTATTGATCCTTTTGTTTCTGGACAACTGTTCGAACCTTTTTTATCATCTTCCTCGAAACCTGATCATAATAATAGCCTAAAATATAAAAAGATAATTTTTAAATGCAACAGTATAACTATCTAATATTTAATTATGTCATTATACTTTAAAATACATAAAATATATACATTTATTTCAAATTAAAAAAAAAAAAAAAAAAAAAAAAATTTTATTATTGAAATGAATTTAAATGGCTTGTGCATTTACATTTACGCATTTAGCAGAAACTTTTATCCAAGACTGACTTACATTGCATTCAGGCTATGCTTCTTTTTTTTTTCTTACCTAACATTAATGCATGTAGCATAAAACATACAAATATAATTGTAAATATAATTGTGTAACTATATCTCATATTAGTTTAATCATATTAATTTAATTGAAATTCATACATTATTATTTTATTATTTACATGTAAATATTATTTATATGATTTTTTAATTATCAAAATTGTAATTTAATTAAATTGTAGTGGCATTCAGATGCAATGATCTCATAAATATGATCACTTCATGACTTCAAAGGAATAAGCTGCAAAAAACATTAATCTATTTTCATTATTAATTATTTAAAATTCTTATCAAAACTGTAAAAATTCTGGTTGTGTTCAAATGCGCTCATCTCATTAATATGTTCACTTCAAAGCAGAAAAATCAACAGAATAAGCTGTATGCTGCCTAGCTAAATGACACATTACCACTTCCACAAAAGTGTGGCGTGACCTTCTCCTGCCAAGACTAACAAAAGCTTGCAGCAGGAATGACCTCGCCGTAGCTGGACTGGGTCTTGCGTCTCTATCACGAGGTTTTCATTGTTCTCTGACTAGACCCTTCAGCTAGCAGGGGATCTGAATAGCGACAGCACACACGGCGCACAGCAGACCCACCATCTGTTGCCCTTGACTGCTGATCCCAGACCAGTTTGATCTTTCTTCTCGTTATGTTTGATAAAGCACCGGAGAGAAGCTCTGGTCCTGCGGGAGCGCTAATGCACAAATCTGTCCAAAAATCTCTGGGGTTTGTGTACAGCAGCATTCAGAGTGACAGCGTCTGTGAGTGTTAATAAGACGCTCCGCTGCGGTGACTGGCCGCGTGCATCTGAAGGTTTCATCACTGCTGAGGAGTGTTTTAGAGAGGTTTTGTGACAAACAGCTGCACACTTCAGCTCACAGATAATGATTCATGTGTCAGAGGTGGCCTTTTTTCCTCTCACAGAACAAAACATTAGAGTGAGAACTGGAGGAAGATTTCAGAAACTACACAAATTTTGGAGAAAATGTGAGAGGTTTATGTCTCACGTCATGATGCTAGAATGGTTACTGGTCTAACAGGCTTAAGAAAAACAGCCTAGCTGCAGGACTCTAGGATCTTCTAGTTAAATGGCATATTGAAAAATTAATTATAAAATGAAACAACATGAATACGTTTTAATAAATTCTTTCTAACTTCACTAATAAATACATTAGAAAGTGTACTGCAGTGAATTAGCTCAAATGATTTCAAATGGATAATTTTAAATTTTAAATCATCATATATACTGGTGCATCTCAATAAATTAGAATGTTGTGGAAAAGTATATTTCAGTAATTCAACTAAAATTGTGAAACTTGTGCATTAAATAAATTCAATGCACACAGAGAATGCACACACACACAGTAGTTTAAGTCTTTGGGCCTTTTAATTGTGATGATTTTGGCTCACATTTAACAAAAACTCACCAATTCACTATCTCAACAAATTAGAATATGGTGACATGCCAATTAGCTAATCAACTCGAAACACTTCCAAAGGTTTCCTGAGCCTTCAAAATGGTCTCTCAGTTTGCTTCACTAGGTTGTCCAGAAGACAATCATTGACACCCTTCACAAGGAGGGTAAGCCACAAACATTCATTGCCAAAGAAGCTGGCTGTTCACAGAGTGCTGTATCCAAGCATGTTAACAGAAAGTTGACTGGAAGGAAAAAGTGTGGAAGAAAAAGATGCACAACCAACAGAGAGAACCGCAGCCTTATGAGGATTGTCAAGTAAAATCAATTCAAGAATTTGAGTGAACTTCACAAGGAATGGACTGAGGCTGGGGTCAAGGCATCAAGAGTCACCACACACAGACGTGTGAAGGAATTTGGCTACAGTTGTCATATTCCCCTTGTTAAACCACTACTGAACCACAGACAACATCAGAGGCGTCTTACCCAGGCAAAGGAGAAGAAGAACTGGACTGTTGCCCAGTGGTCCAAAGTCCTCTTTTCAGATGAGAACAAGTTTTGTATTTCATTTTGAAACCAAGGTCCTAGAGTCTGGAAGAAGGGTGGAGAAGCTCATAGCACAAGTTGCTTGAAGTCCAGTGTAAAGTTTCCACCGTCTGTGATGATTCGGGATGCAATGTCATCTGCTGGTGTTGGTCCATTGTGTTTTTTGAAAACCAAAGTCACTGCACCATGAAATTTTGGATCACTTCATGCTTCCTTCTGCTGATCAGCTTTTTGGAGATTCTGATTTAATTTAAGCAGGATTTGGCACCTGCCCACACTGCCAAAAGCACCAAAAGTTGGTTAAATTACCATGGTGTTGGTGTGCTTGACTGGCCAGCAAACTCACCACACCTGAACCCCAGAGAGAATCTATGGAGTATTGTCAAAAGGAAGATGAGAAAAAGAGACTTGGGCTTCCAGACCACCTCAGCAGTGCCACAAACTGATCACCTCCATGCCACGCTGAACTGAGGCAGTAATTAAAGCAAAAGGAGTCCTTACCAAGTATTGAGTACATGTACAGTAAATTAACTTACTTTGAATGACAACTATTCACAAAAAGTGTCACATTATCTTTTAGACACATTCTAATATGCTGATTTGCTGCTCAAGAAACATTTGTGATAATTGTCAATGTTGAAAACAGTTGTGCTGCTTCTAATTTTTATGTAGTCAGTGATTTAATTCACTTCAGCATTCTTTAACAAATATAACATTGAAATAAACAATATTTATTCAAAATGTATATATTTTTTGTAACGTGATAAATGTCTTTGCTGTCATTTGCGATCAATTTAATGCTTCATTTAGTACTCTAACGGTGAGCTACAGTAATAGTGACGCTTGTCTTAGCAAACAACACTAATGAGACCAAACGAGAGGAAAATAGATGGGAAGTGTAATTTTGGAAGAGAGGAAGTGGCTCCAAAGGGCTCGCTGTTGGCTCATCAGGACTGATTGAAGTGGGCTGTTTTATCATCTTGTCAGGTCGGGACAGGAGAGGAACACTGCAGGTGTCCAGCTCTACAAATTAAAGACACACACACACACACTGCCCCAGGGACTGACCTCGACTTCAGCCTGTCACAGGTAACAGCGATTGCTCTTCTGAGCCGATGACACAAGTCTATCTCTGACTCTTTTCACTTCTTCCCTCTACAAACATCAACACCAACTCTGCTGGTAATTGCTGACAGCTCTGACATTCTCACAGAGTAAAGGAGAGAAAAATATACTCTGAGAAAAAAAAGAGAAAGCAAAAATACACCTCAAAGAGCAATGGAAAAGTGTGAAAAAGACAAACGAGAAGACGAGAAAACCTTTGCACATATTCATCATCCAAACAGATCATGCTGTCAAAATAAAATGCATATGATCAAATTACAACTTTTCCAGTGTTTATAACCAATTTCATTTGGATTTCATGCTGCTTTCGACTTGTGTTTAATATTAATATATCTTTATTAAATGAGCATGATTGAACAGCACCAAAAGCCATTCATTCAGTGCTGCAGCATGATAATAAACTACATTAATTAAATGCATCTCATCACTCTTTCTCTCTCTACCTCTCTTTAAATACTCTGGAAAAAAAACCATTTAGTTTTGAATCAGTTTTCACTCAAAAAAATCCCAGTACATTTTACAAATAATCACAAAGAATCGGCAATAACACAATAAATCAAATATGAAATTCTAAAGTAAAAAAATAAATAAAATAAAAATATATATTAATTAACATGTATTAAATCACACAAGATGTCTATTTAACTCCTAATTTAAATAGTTTAAAATAGTTTATGAATTCATACGAATACCAAAAATATAGAAAAGAGATGCTCTACAAACAAAAGAGGAGGTGCAATCATAAAAAAATTTAATAAATAAAAATATGTAAATATGAAAAAGGTGCATCACTGACACATACTGTTTTACTGCTTTCCTCTGGGTAACTATTAGCCTGGGTGCCAGCCTGAACCTCACCCACAACATTATTTGTTTTTTTAACATTTTTTGGGGAATCTGCTTAGAATATGAGTATGACGAAGTCAGGCTAGATAACTATAAATGTGGAAATTGCACTCAATGTCAACACACCAAGAGGCGGAAATATTTTTTCACATCCCAGAACAGGCAAAAACATAATAATAAAAGATGTCATGACTTGTAATTCATGTACTGTAACATTATACGCGGTCCGTGAGGAATGTTGTATGTTGGTGAAACATCAAGAGAATTAAGAACCCGTATATTAAAGCATTGCAGTGCCATTTCAAAGAGTATTCACATTCTATTTGTGAGTTTGATTTTATTTTGACGTTTTGGATTGTTACTTTAGATACATTTATCCTAAAGTTCTTGAAATTGAAGAAATTAATTATTTTTTCCCCTTATTAAATACTTACTCGCTTTCTTTTTAATTAATTTATTTATATTTGATAGGACTCTCCCTCTCTTTTTTTTAATGGGAAGCCACTCCACAATTATTAGTAGCACACCTGTTGCTGATTGTATGAGTGCATAAAGCAGCATGTGTCAGTATTGTTCTAGATGTCTGAAGAAGGTCTCGACTATGGCCGAATTAAATTTGAATTGCATTTATATGTAAAGTCCTGTTCTTGATTATGTTTCATATTGAAACAAAAATCTAAAAATCTTTAAACAAGTTACGTATACTTGAGAAGCAATATTGCATTGGCAGATTTTTTGTTGTTTTATGTTTTAAGTAGTTTAAGTTTAAAACAAATCAAAAATAATTTCAAGATCCATCAAAAAAATCCATAAAAAGAGTTATTATAAAGTGTTGCTTCTCAAGTAGGTTTTTAGGACATTTTAGGACATTTAGATATTTTTAATTGGAAACTAGTCAAAAAAGACTAATTCAAAACTCATCAAATTGGATCTGTTTTGCATGTGTTCATCTCCATGCATATATTTTATGGCTTTATTTGTGTACTGGTGTTGGCTTCTTCTCTGGCACATGTCAGCAGGTTAAGTCTCATTGAGCAGCGGCTCTATTAGGCTTTAAAAAGCACCAATTTTAAGTGTGTGCGTGTGTGTACGAGGGTAAACACCACATTTTGTAATAAGTCTGGCACTTCAAAAGGACTGCTTGAACCCTGTGGAATGGCCTCACCTCGCATCCATTTGTAGTCTAACAATATCACCTTTTTTGTGCTGAGATGAAGACAAAGCCTGACAGCCCAGGCGAGAACACACGGCCACAGAGATTTAGGATCAAATGGCTAGAAAATGAAACCAATGAGGAATAAAGCTGCATATTGAAATGTATTAAATACACTTAGCTACTCAAGCAATTTAATAGTCAAGCTGAGAAACAAACCAGCAAGAGCCAAATGTGCTAAACATATAGGGAACTTGTAGATTAGAACTTTATATTATTCCATTTCCAAGCCAAAAAAAGCAGCATTGAATGAATTTAGCTTAAAATGGTTAAGAATATTTTGTTTAAATGCTGACTTGAACAGGCTAAACAGGTAAATGTGCTACGTTATTAGCAAATGTGTGTTGCAGCACCTTTATTATATTACCATTACTGGGTTTTAGACGTTTACATGCATTTTTTAATGCAAATAGTGCAGAAATGCAAAGATGTCTAGGGTTAATATTTAGTTACTATGTTCAAGAGACAGATGGTGAGGTAGATTTTCTGTTCACTGCTTATACTGACTGTATGAGTTGTAATGCATGAGCAAAACACAGATAAATGCAGCTTCATGTCATGCATCTCATGCATCATTCAGGTTTAATGCGCTCAGACTTCTCTATTCCAAACCATGACAGTTACTGGAGATTTCCTGACTAATTAATCAGGATTAACTAGCTAATAGGATTTGTTCAAGATAACATCTAACAATCCAGATAATATGGAGAAGGTAAGACTGCTGTGTGTGTAACCTAGATATGAAGAACTCGTGAGCTCCAGCGCTGGCTGAAGAGATAACAAGCGATAACTTTACAGCAGTGTCAGCGGCTTGCATTGTTTGCTTCTGTTTGAGGTTTAGCTAATTAGCTCTGAAACACCAGTTCGATATTTTCTCTAAGCTTCTGACTGCTCAAATCACCAAAATGCAAGAGCTGAAGGTAAGCTTAAATGTGCACTAAATAACTTTTTTATTTATTTATAAAAAAAATTATGTTTTGTGGTTATATGTATTACACTGACAACTAGTGTTATGGATACAGATTACAGAATAAAGTAAACATCTTCACTTTTATTTAGCCAGATAGACCAAAGTCTCAATCATCTCAAGAGAATGGACATCATTTCAAACAACTGATTAAACAATTTAAATTATTTTAATCATCATGTCATAAAGTCTTAAAGGAATAGTTAAAAAAAAGAAAAACTTTGCTGAAAGTATACTCACCCTCAGGCCACCCAAGATGAGTTTATTTCTCAGCATTACATCACTTGCTCACCAAAGGATAATCTGCAAGTGAATGGATGCTATAAGAACGAGCCTAAACAGCTGATGAATATAAACCATCGCTTTGAGTCCATAATCCATAATAATGCTTCCTTCAGTGATAAAGTTAATCTGCTGTTGTGCTCTCACATCAACATCAAATATCACATGTTTGCACATATAGCGGTTTTGAACAGTTTTAGCTTGTAAACAGTGGTTGATACGTGCAGATTTCTATCCTTATTCAGATGAGACAACCTTTTTCACAGGAGAAAGCAATATTATGGGGAAAGGTATTTTACCAGGAAGCAACAGTTTGTAAAAAAAAAAAAGTTATTTTCCTTTAAAATTTTTAAAACCTTTTAATTATGGATATGTTTTTTACAAGCACTCAGCTTTTCACTTCACAAGATGTTAACTGATGCACTGGAGTGGATTACTAGTGGATTATTGTGATGTTTTCATCAGCTGTTTGGACTCTCATTCTGACGGCACCCATTCACTGCAGAGGATCCACTGCTGAGCAAGTGATGGAATGCTACATTTCGCCAAATCTGATGAAGAAACAAACTCATCTAGATCTTGAGATGACCTGAGGGTGAGTACATTTGAATTTTTGAGTGAACTATTCCTTAATTGATTTCATCTGGTTAGTACTTGGTTGGATGCATGTTCCAGGTCTTAATGTGTACAGTTTATCATTGCAAACATTATTCCAAAGGGAAAAAAAGTGTTTGCCTTCAAAATCTTTCAGCAAGTCTCGAAAATGACATCATCAATGACTTCTTCTCCAAGCATCTGTCATATAAAGATCCAAAAAATTCTGGATGGGTAAAATCCTGTCCTCCCATTTCATTTTTTTCTGTTGATTATGTTTTTTTGGAATGACACTGCATTATGGAATGTTATGAAAATTCTTAATCCATTTAGAATTCTAATTCCACCGGATTCCCACATCATTTCTAAAAATTGGTGTTTGGACTAGTATGACATCCTGTCCAGCTTTACTTGTCTACCTTTCATCTGGTTAATCATTATGCATGCCGTCACTGGTTTCCTGGTTATTTCGCAGACAATAACAAACAGAAATTCTAGAACACGGACATACACACACAAACAGAATCAAATCAAAGGGACACAACACAGACAGGACATTCTGCTTACAGAGGACACACTCAACGAAACAAATATAAGAAAACATAAAACAAATAAGGATCAATGACATGATGCTCATTTTCTTTGTTTTGTGTCCAGAATCTAATAACTTATTCAAAATGATTAAAATAAAACAGAATTCAGTACCAATTTTCTATGATTAAAAAGATTAATTTTTATATTTTTGTAAAAAATGCAGAAAAACGGCTTTAAAGAGTGATATTTAAATAAATAAATAAATAAATAAATAAATAAATAAATAAATAAATAAATAAAAATAAAATAAATAAAAATCTGCCAAATGAAAATAAAAAAGGAAGCAGCTTTAAATTAATTAATTTATAAAAAAATGCTATTATTAATATTTCTTTGCACAAACACAGAGTACATTTATTAACACACACAAATTACTGTTTACACACACACACACATATGAGCTTTACTCATAAATACTATAAAAGTATCAAGCTACAGATTTCTGATGCGAATGCTGTTCTGTTTCACCAGCAGATGAATGCAAATGAGTGCATTTTAAACTATTATAAACTATTCTACTTTTTTATAATTTTCCCTTTTTATTTTCTTAGACATTTTTCATTGATCCATACATGAAAACACAACACAAACAAAAACTATGTGACCTTACAGTCTGTGGAACTTTTCTCACAAGAAAAGTCCAAGATCATGAAAAACACATGACTGCATACAGCCACACGTCACAGTGTTTTATATGAACCACGGCAGCCAGTCTCTCACCTTTCTTGGGTGGACAGGTGGTGTTGACCACTGGAGAAAAATGCACACAACACACACAACTTCAGAACACAATCATCTACATCATTCATCAAAAACACACACCAAAAACAAAACAATTATTACGGAAATTAAAGTGATCACAAAATAATAAATCTCACATATTACTGTAAAATCTTAATGGAGGCTTAACAGATGGGAACAGATTTGGAGACATTTAGCATTACATCAGTTGCTCACCGATGGATCCTCGGTAGTGAATGGGTGCCATCAAAATAAAATTTCACAAAAGTTTGCAGACTGGAGTGGTGTGGATTACTTGTGGATTATTGTGATGTTTTATCACCTGTTTGGACTCTCATTTTGACGGCACCCATTCACTGCAGTAGATCCATTGGTGAGTTAGTGATGGAATGCTACATTTCTCCAAATCTGATGAAAAAACTCATTTACATTTTGAATGGCCTGAGAGTGAGCACATTTTCTTTTTCGGGTGAACTATTCCTTTGATTGTACCCAAATTACAAATGGCAAAAATGCTCAATAACAAAAATATCATCATGTTTGCATGTACAGAATGAAATTATTTGATAATTGAAATGGTTGGAGATTATTTATGCACATTAATGAGTAATCACCCAGCTGTATTTATCATTAATCTCATGGCACCCATTCACTCGATGGTTCAAAATAATTTCCTTGGCAACTAACTGAAATAAATTAAAGTTGAACTACTAAAATGACTAAAACTATAACGGAAATAAAAATATGTAAAAAACTAAACACAAAAACCCCACATAAATGACACGCACATAACAAAATGACTAAAACTAAAATTAAAATGCTTACCGAAATACATGCGTTTAAATTGCTTAAAGTTAAATAGAAATATAAAACAAACTTAAGCTAAAATACATACAAAAAACGCTAATTCAAAATATTAATATATGCAACAACAGTTTATTAAAAACAACATTGATTTGATTAAAAAAAAGATTTGTGGAAAATAATAAGTACAAAACTAGCTTGCTGATATGGTCTTTATGAAACATGACTGATCAAATAAAAATGCTAGAAATTACAATTAACAGTTTTTTTATTTACAAAATTCATTGTGATAAATGAAATGCCATCAAAATCACCACTAATATTTGAAATACTCAATATTTATATATGCACACACACATTCAAAGCCCCACGTGACAGTGAGCTGAACTTTCACATGATCGTCAGTGGCAGTGATTCAGAAGTGCTTTAGCTCGGAGATCCTGAGCTCCTGTCAGTGAGGTCCTTCAGATCCTTCGTCCCTCCCGCAGCACGGCCTGACCCTTCTCAATGTTCACTAGTGTCTTTGTGCTAATCAAGCGGCTCTCAGAAGCTCAGCTTTTCTCCACAGTCCCGGTCTCTGTTCTCATTCTCTCGTTCGCTCCAGCGGCAGCAGGTAATGACAAAAGAACTGTCTCTGCTGCACATGTGAATGAACTGAAGCACTCATATCAATATTTTCTTCCTGCCAATATTTCAAGCCTCTTTTAAGGCAGCTCTATCGTTTCTGACGGTGACGGGGGTCTTTCTTTGTGCCGTCACACAATGAAGTGCTGTCTTTGCCTAAAAGACTGCCAACGGATGGGAAACACACTATAACCCTGCCCTCATTTTTGGAGACGGCACGTGTGAACTCCGGTTGAAGGTGTGTTTTGAGCTTCTAGTCCCAGCACAAACTCATGCTGCGCTTGAGCCAGAAAAAGTCATGTCTGTTGTGGAGAGGTGTGTTGTTACTGTTATTATCAGGCTTATGAGTTTCACCTGGTAAACAATAAAATAGGGGAAGAACAAAAACTCCCAAAGACTTACACTAAAGGAGGGAATCAAGCGGAGGACCACAGATGGGGAGGCTCTTCTGATGTAAAAAAAAGAGGATAGACTAGTGCCTTATATTGAGTATTACACCAGACAGTGTGTGTGTGAGTGTGTGTGTGTGTGTGTGTGTGTGTGTGTGCTTGAGACAGAATTGGCACTCATGCTGAATAAAACATGAAACTGAAGAAGAGAGGCTGATGTGACAGATGTGTTAGTGAACATGTGCACACACACACACACACACACACACAAACACACAGACAGACACAGACACAGACACAGACACACACACACACACACACACACTCATAGGGTTGCAGGACAGCATGGGAGTTAGATAATCTAAAGCTGCAGTTCAGAGTCCTTTTAAATGCCTTTGATCGGTCTGATTGGACACTAAAACCAGCTTCTAACATGATCCAACACACGCTTTATTAAACTCACTCCAGTCATCACGAACTGAGACCCTCACAGGATACTGCCAGCAACAACACTAATGTGCAAAAATGAACAAGATTTTCATATTATTCCTCCAATTTACATTTCATTAAGCATGTATCTGGGATCTTTTTTTATGAATAATTTCGATAAATTAAAATATAAATAATAAATCATATGAAACTGGTATTACAATGTCACATTGGCAACTAATTGATAATTCTAGCACTAAAATGGATAACTGAAAATAAAAAATAATAATAACTAAAACTAAACTTAAATAAGATATTAAACTTATAATAATATAATAATATTATAAATTAATAACAACAACGAAAACACAAAGATAAAAAATTTAATGTCAAATTAAAATTAAAAAATAAAAATAAGTCTTGAAAAAGTTGTCTTAATGTTATCATTTAGAAACTACAATAGCATTTAAATAATAAGATATATTATAAACTTATAAACATATAACATTAAAAACCCCCACTAAAAAAAGTCCAGCACTGAAATAAATTGCATGCACACACACACACACACACACACACACACACACACGCACACGTACACACCAACACATACAGACACGCACGCATGCATGCACACAAACACACGTTTGTTTTGGTGTAAAGTGTGTTCATCCCATAGGCATAATGGTTTTTATACTGCACAAACTGTATATTCTATGGTCCTTCACCAACCCTACACCTAACCCTAACCCTCACAGGAAACTTTGTGCATTTTTACTTTCTTAAAAAAAACTCATTCTGTATGATTTATAAGTGTTTTGAAAAATGGGGACATGGGTTATGTCCTCATAAGTCACCCTCTCCTTGTAATACCTGTGTCATACCCATGTCATTATACAGAGTTGTGTCCTGATATGACACAAAAACAAGAGCACACACACACACACTCACACACGCATGCACGAACGCACACACACACACACACTAAATGCTCCACTGTGCATTTTATTTGCTCTACATCTAGTGACAAATTGGAAGGATATCAAGTTGTTGTGGCTGGAGAGCCGGAGTGATCCATTAGAATAGTCCTGAAATGCAAACACTCGGAGCAGCGCTGGATTGCATAAATCTTCCTCAGAGCCGAGCGCAACAGACACACAGAGAGAACAAGTGTGTTAACCTCCGACAGACATGCAGTGCTGCATCACAATCACACAGGTGAACTCATGCACACAAACACACACACACACACACGTGACGTCCTGAGGGGCGTTTTCAGATCT
Source organism: Carassius auratus (assembly GCF_003368295.1). Taxonomy (NCBI): domain Eukaryota; kingdom Metazoa; phylum Chordata; class Actinopteri; order Cypriniformes; family Cyprinidae; genus Carassius; species Carassius auratus. The sequence goes on along the minus strand of NW_020525415.1, from coordinate 99,513 downwards.
CATCCTCATCACGACTGAATATTGCTAAAACTGCTCAACACAGCGTGAAATAGTCCTGGAAAACACTCACAAGATTCATATTTCAAGTCAAGGTCTTAAGGTTAATGGAAGGTTAACTTAAAATTATCATGCATAGGCAGCAATTCATTTGTAACTCCACATATGTTGTATTAAAGAGCAAGGATTATCATCTAGACAAAACAAACATGGCTGAAGAAACAATCAGAGCATTTTAGGGTCTTATAATACTATTCTCAGTTTCAAAATCTAAATAAATAAATATATGCCACTGCACCAAAATATATAATATCACACTGAAAATAGCATGGTTATTTTGATTAGGAATTTTGTAAATATCTTGTTATTTTAACACTATCACTTACAAAAAAGTACTGTGGTAATACCATGTTACAGGGATGGAATCAGATGGTAATTTCATGGTGTTTTAATGCACTACCGTTAGAAAAAATAAAAATCCTTTTATTCAGCAAGCATGCATCACATTGATCATAAATGAGAGTAAAGACATTTATAATGTTACAAATATTTGGTTACAGTTTGTTTTAAGGTGTCCTTGTTACATTATAATTATACATATAAGTGCTGAGTGATATTAATTAACTACATGTACTTACTAGTGTATATGGTTAAGATTTGGGTTTGGCTTAGGGTCACTTGCAAGCAATTATGCATAATTAATTGTTATTATAATTGTACATGTAACATGTGTGATGAAACACCTTAAAATATAGTGTTTCCAAAGATTTTTATTTCAAATAAATCCTACATTTTCAAATAAATGTTGTTGAAATTTTTATTCATCAAAGAATCGTGAAATAAAGAAAAAAACATTCCATTAAATGTAAAAAAATATTCAAATAGAAAACATTAAATTGCAATAATATTTTACATAATTTCTATTTTTACTGTATTTTTGATTAAATAAATGCAGCTTTGGTGAGCAGAAGGTATTTATTTTTTATTTTTTATTTTTTTTACCAACCCCAAATTTTTAATGCTAGTGTATAAACCATGGTACAGAATGATTATAATATTTATATTTACATGGCACTCCCAAATATTTTAAAGAATATTATATTACTACGGTACACCTCAAAAAACATACTAATAATTCTGTCTGATTTCAGTACCATATGTATCAAAGTACAACAGCATTGCCATCACTGTACTGCCACAGAAGTGTGTTGTGAAGGCGTTGTGATGGAATTCAACATCAGAGCATTGTGCAATGGTGTATCTGGGGCAGAATTCACCACTTCCACCCAGACGTTACATAAGATGTCTTCACATCGCCGCGTGCCGCTTCTACTGCGGGATCAAGCAGCTCAGATTTCTAAAGCCATTCACTACGGCACAGACAAAGCTTTCACTTGCATCATTTATTGACGTACTCCATTAAATTTGCTCTCTTTAATTAGTCTTTTATTGAGCGCTGTGTGTTTTTAAGTGCCAGTGGAGCGAGGTTTTGAACAATGAAGCGTCCTCATGTCCTGGGTAAGTTTCTTGAGCAACAAAGCGGGATATTAGAATGATTTCTGAAGATCATGTGACACTGAAGACTGGAGGAATGATGCTGAGAATTCAGCCTTTCATCACAGAAATAAATTACAATTTAAAATATATAAACATAGAAAACAGTTAATTTAAATTATAATAATATTTCAAAATATTTTTTGATCAAATGAATGCAGCCTTGGTGAGCATAAGAGACTTCTTTCAAAACATAAAAAATCTTTTAAACAGTGATATAATCCATGGCACTGAATGATAATCATATTCATATTTACATGGAACAACAAACGTGTGTCTGACCTCCTCCTAAACAGCCACTCTTTTGAACAGTCTGCTATTTAAAGGTTATTATATTTATAATACGATGAAGGCTATTGGCGTCCAGGGACGCAATTGAAAGCTACCTCACAACACTTCACCTGACCTCATCAATTCAAGTGTTTTTAATCAGATGCATCTTTGTGAATCCCTGCTGCTTCGGACGTTTCCCTTCTCAAATGTTGTTGATCTCCATCTTATATATTTCATGAACCGAGGACAGCAGACTGTTAACAGCCTTTTTTTATGAAATGTCGAAGTTTAAAGTAAATGCACCGCTGGAAGAGATGTTCACTGAGCCGTTGCATTTTGGTTCTTAAATGTAATAAAATAAACCTTGATACATTGAGATTTCACATGCAGGCAAACCTTCCAATAAACACAAAAAACACTGATTGCTTTTTAGTATTCTGTCATGCAACAATCATTGAAAGAAATGCTGAATATTAAGCATTGCACTTTAATATGTAATGCATTTGTGAGGAAATAATCCCAATGACTTGCAGTGCATTGGCAGAGGTTTAAGACTCGTTTCATCTAATAATAAAAGAAATTAAATAAATTCACCCAGACATTACTAGTTAATCTTACAAATAATTACTAAAAACAGTAACACATTGAATAAGAAAGACTAAAATAGTATTCTTTTGTGAAACACACTCCAATAATGTAAAACACACTCCAAAAACACCAAAACAACATGCTAAGATTTACTTAAAACACTTTAGAAACAATAAAGCAAAATTGTGCATGGGTAAAAAAAAGAAAATAAAAAAAGGGTAAAGGCTAAAGATGCCGCACTGCATTGTTTGTGTTTGCAGCAGGTATTATTTTGTCTTTATTTTGTTGATTTTGTTTGAATATACAGACTAAGAGCTTCTCAAGGGTTAATTTGCACCACTCAGTTGTTTAGGGTTAACTGGAAAATATAATTTTTGTCTTTATCAAAGGTGCGCTACAGAGGAAACTCAATTAACATATTCAAGGCACTCGCCTGGTTTCTCCTGTTAGTCTTGGCTAAAATTAAACTGCTAAATGCAAGACTTGGCCTAACGAGTGTCCAGAGCCTAAATGAATAACTGCTGATTAATTACGCTTCAGTCACTCATCGGAATGAATCCAGGGAATGAGTGTGATTTTCAGCTGATAATTGGAGTCTGTTTTACAAGAAAATACTTTTTTTTTCTTTCTCGATTTCTTTTAGATCAAGAGTCAAGCTGTTTCTTTATAATTCTCCGTGAAAGTTTCTAACAGTTGCTGAGTGAAAATTGTTTCAAAGTAAATTGTACACTAATTTTTACACCAAATACTAAATAATTAAACATCAACTAAGAGAAAGAAAAAAAAACACAAATGATATCTCATTAATACCTGACTTGTTTTTCCTAGACAATAATGCAATTAATTGGACAGCAAATTTAGACGTTACTCATGTCTCCTGCTTTTCAGATGTTTCTCCTCTAGAGTTTCAGAAGAGATCTCAAACTGAGCTCAGATTTGCCAAGATATGGTTTGCATTCAACTCAAACATTTCCCATCATCATCTGAGGTGCCCTGCACATGCTTATACTTGTGTGTGTGTGTGTGTGTGTGTGTGTGTGTGTGTGTGTGTGTGTGTGTTTACATCTCCAAAGAAATCTTTGGAAAAACATGTGAGGCAAAGATGATTCCCAAACAAAACCTACCTTAGAACTCCCTTACGTCTCCAGCTATGAAAGCGAACCTCTAAGCAGTGAAATTGTTCTTCTGGGATATTATGCAATCTGGACAAACATTCATTTTAAAGCCTTCTGCTGCTTTTCCACTGCTCTTCTGCCGTTCCTGACACACAATCCTCCTGCATCTCCTCATCATGTGCTCCAGTGATTCTGTCCAAATATTTACGGATGTATAGATTAGAGTTTAGACGCTCTTTGACAGACTCCATTTCCATATTTCCTCCTGCCACATTTGGCCTAGAATGTTTGCGCTGAGTATACAAGTTTCACAGCGTGCGAAATGAAAAAGAAAACACACATAATTTGCTTTGGCTTCTTGTGTAATCATGAATAAATGACTCTCATAATCTTTCAACATTCACAACAACATACTAAAATAAACACAGCACAGGAGAGAAGTTTAATTGCATATATAGTGTTATTATGGATAACTAGATGATATATTAGATTAGAAAACCAAAGTGAAGCATCAATTCTAAAACTGAATATATGACTCTATATGACTTTTACATCAACATGAAATCAAAATTGACAATCTTTTTTGCATACTTCTGGTCTGTTCTTGTCATGTTATTCCAAATAAGCACTTTTTTAAATCTATCATTTAACTGTAATAACCTCTGAAACAACTTTAAGAAACCCTTAATTTTAATTCTGGCATGTAACGTGCACTTTCCAATTCCTTAAATATTAAATCGAATCACTCTGTCAGTTGTTCTCACTGAATATCATGTTTGAATATCATGTCTATCTGTGCACAGGCCTTTATTGATATACATTTTTGTGCATGCTATTCTAAGCAAGCACATTTTTGTCTTTATCTTCTATTGCGCCCTCCATTTATTGTCACTGAATATCATGTTTCACTAACACACCTACATGACATTATACAAGTAAAATGGGTTGCAAAATTCCAAATATTTACTGATGCATTGGTTGGAAATGAATATATGAATTATACGTCAACATGATATCAAAATGCACGTTCTTAATATGCATTTCAGTTCTTATTGTTATCCATTTTTGTGCATTTCATTCTACATGAGAACATTTTGTCGTTATTATCTTTCATAAATGGAATAACCTCTAAAACAACTGTAAAATGCACTTTTCAGCTAGCCAATTGTTTTAAATTTATATTAAGTGCTGACCTTCCATTTATTCTCATTTAATATCCTGTTTCACCCTGAAATAAGTCACATTACAGAAGTAAAATGGGCTGCAAACAGATCTAGAAAACCAAATATACTGTATGACTGTGAAGTCAATATGCAATAAAAAATGCAAGTGTGCACTTATAATTAACAAAATGTCATTGTGCATTGGATGCTAACATAGTTATCATTATCATCATCTTTATAGTTTTCATTCTATCTGTGCACAGGCCTTTATTGATATCAATTTTTGTGCATGCTATTCTAAGCAAGGACATTTTTGTCTTTATCTTCAATAGCGTCCTCCATTTATTGTAACTGAATATCATGTTTCACCAAGACATGCATGACATTATACAAGTAAAATGGGTTTCAAACACCTTTTCATGCTGAATTAAAGCTATTCTTTACATATATTTACTGATGCATAGATTAGAAATGAATATATGAATTCAGCATGAAATCAAAATGTACTTTAATAATAGGTTATCCATTTTTGTGCATTTCACTCTAAATGAGAACACTCTGACTTTATTATCTTTCATAAAATGGAATAACCTCCAAAACAACTATGACATGCACTTTTCAGCTCCCCAAAAAATAAAATCAAGTACCGTCTATCCATTTATTCTAACTTAATTTTCACCCTGAAATAAGTCACATTACAAAAGTAAAATGGGTTGCAAACAGATTTAGGAAACCAAATATATGACTCTGTCAAGTCAATATGAAATCAAAATGTGAACATAAATCATTTAAAACCTTAGAGCATTTAAAGCAGTGGACGATAAATCTGTAAGTGCACTATTATAATAAACAGAACAACTTTACTGTGCATTAGCTCTGATGTAATATACAGTAGTTACTCTTGTCTTTATTTTTGTTTTTGCCATGAACAGCCTTTTTAAAATCTGTATTTGTGCATGTTATTCCAGATCCACTTTTTATTTCTTTATGATCTTTCATCTAATTGTAGCAAGTAGTACTAGTTTTTATTCAGGCATGTAACATCCACTTTTCACACCTTCCATTTAATCTCACTGAATGTCCTGTTTCCCTCAGAAATACGTCATCTTGCATAGAAGAATAAAATGGGTTGCAAACAGCTTTGTTTTCATGTTGACTTGAAGATCAGAGTTGCTTTCTTGTTCCCAGTGGTTATGTGCTTTGGGATGTGAACACAGTTATAAAAGCGATGGGTCAGGAACTATTTACAGGAATGCTTTTGTCAGGTTAAGTGCTTCAATGCTTAGCGGTCTTGTACCAAAATCCTTGAAGCGTATGTTATAAATGGCATGTCAAAGGGCAGATGACTAGATGTAGATTTAGACACGATGATGCAGAGTTTCAAGCACAACACGGATCAGATCCTGTAGTACGTTGCCTCACCATGGAAGCCTGTAGCCTGACCTACTTAGTGCGGTGACGTTTGCTAGCATTAGGGGGATCTGGCAACCACACAACACAGCTCTCTCTCTACTTCTCTATTTTTCTCTCTGTCTGTCTCACATCCGATGGGGCCAAGTCTGCCCACAAGACACCGCTGCCTCTAGCATAGACCCTTTCATGCAGTCAAATGTTCACACAGGGATTTACACATGTATAGTCATGTCACAGAAATTTAACCATGCCTTAAAAATCCAGCAACTTAAAGCATCCAGCTCCAATAACATGCATGAAAAACATACCAAGCCAAACATTTCCTACTAATCTGAAGCAAACATCAGTGGTGTTTCCATGTGCCAAACTCTGCTGTGCTACACAGGTGCTAGTACACTTCTAGATGGTTCCTATGATGTTCTAGGTGGTTTTTAGGTCAAATCACCATGAAATGTATTAGGTGGTTGTTTCTAGGTGGCTTTTTAGGTCATATAACCACAAAAGATATTGACTTCAACTTGCAACTACTATAAAAACAAACTGTAAAATGTGGAGAGTTAGGTATGAAAGTGTAATATACATTAACAATTTACATTAACAGCTGGTTAGAAACTGTTAAAAATGGACTTGACTTGACATGAAGCAATCTACAACATAAATTATAACTCTTTAAATCAAACAAAGAGTTCCTGTAGCGTATCAAAAGTTGAAGAATAATAGAGCTATACGAAAACTTTTATTTTTACCCAATTCCGTATTTCCCCCCCAATTTTGTGCTTTCCGTTAAAATTTTTCTATATTTTCTTTTAATGCTTAAATTAAATTTTAATAATCCAAAAAGAATTTCTAATCACATGATTTTAGAAAATATATTTTAATTTTTTTTTTATTAATTTATTATATATGTTTTTACAATAATAGTGCCATTTGAAATCTGTATTATTTCAGTTTAATTTGCTTCAGTGTTTTTCCATTTTTATCTTTGGGCATTCCATTTTTATTGTTTAATTACATTCATTTAATAACCAAAAATGATATTCAATCAGCTGAATTCATAAAACAATTTCATAATTTATTCAAATGTAACAAATTACAGTGCCATATGAAGAGTGCTTTAAAAAAAAAATTCTTTATCATTTGTGTTGTCTAATTGTTCTGTATTCTGGGTTTTATTATTTACTACAAATTTATATTAGGGAATATAATAAAGGAAATATAATAAATGCATAAAACTATATAAAGAGTAAAAGTAAAAAAAAAAAAAAACAATTCTGTGTTTTCCATTTAAAAAAAAATGTTTAATTAAAAAAAGGATGTCTATTCATTTGAATTCATAACATTTTAACAAAAAACATTAAAGTAGTGCCCTATGGAAAACATTAAAGTTCAGTGACATTTTTATGACGGGATTCTGTGTTTTCCGCATTGCAGAAATCACCGGGGCCTAGACTAAAGATGTAGGCAGTTGAGACAGAGCGCTACCCACAATTCCCAATGAGCACAGTGTGGGCCTCAGGCCGGGTCAGGTAGAGCTAATGTACACACACAACACTGACACGTGTGAGAACGCCATACTGGAAAATATTCTAACCTCATGTGATCCGTGTACATCAGACCCTCGGGGCACATCTCAGCTTGGCTTGCTGTGCATATATGACTACAGATTAACATACACAGCACATTTCCAGTAAATGTGTCCCACTTAATTAACACTAATTTTTATCACAGATAAGCATGCATGAGCTACACGTTGGGTTCCACGTCTCATTTAGACTCTCATTATTTTGAGCTCTCTGGATACTTGTGTATTAAAGAAGCAATCAGAGTGATATCAGCCCTTAAAAGCTGGCTGTGAATCCTCTGATGTCGGATCTGACAGGTCGCTTCTCCTCGGACTCAGCACGCGAGGAACGGCAGATGGTCATCATTAACGCCGGCCACGCTTCAAGGTAATCTGCAGTCATTCAGGAGGTAAAGTGGGCATGATTTCGCAAGTCTTCACCAGCTGCCTTAACGCTAGAGTAAGACCATTTAATGGATGGTTTTTAAGTAGTCACTGGGTGCTTGTCGGAATCAAGGGTGTTTTAATTGCTCGAAAGAGATGAGGAAGGCCGATACACCGCAGGAGTGGGTTCAATTACTCAGATCGCCACTTACAAACCTCACGAGAATCGATCGTATCTAGACAGGAGTTGGGATGATTTCTCTGCATCCCAATTTGCACACTATCAACTGTAAATAGTGTACAAGATTAGAATAAGCGCATATATATCGCATTGCATTTATGAGTGCATAATGTACTGAAAACATTACACCAAAAGTGAAAGTATGGTGTACTACTCCCGGTTTTTCAAGTGTGAATCTGTGCCTGGCTATTATTTCCCACATCATATGATAATACTGACTCAAGATATACCATGGGACCATTATTCATGGTAATTATATTAAATCATAGCTATTTTTGATAGTAAAACATGCATAATATTCCAAAGACACTCACTACAAAAAATACAGAGGAAGTACAACTGTACAATGACGGTGCATTTACAGGCAACTATGATGTAGTTTTTCAGTGCATGAATCTAAATGTGAAATACTAATGAATTTAGCTACATGATAATGTTTATAGTAAAACGCAAAGAGTATGCAACTAGGAGGTCTGCAGTATCAAAATGCTTTTTAACACAGCATGTTCAAATACTGATATAGTATAACAACTTGTGCATATACTTCTGAGTGTATAGTGATAACAAATAGTTAAGTACATGCATTTAGTGCACAGTATAAGTATGTGAATTAGGCTGAATATCATGCCTAAATATGGACATATAAAATGATCTGATTCATGACACTGAAAACATTTTCAAAACATCCTACACTGTCCAAAAAGAGCATTATGGAAAAAAAGGGGACAACTTCAGAGAGACTGAATGCTAACAGAGGGCTTTCCCCAGGTATTATAGACGTCCTTGTTTTGTTTTAATTGACAGAGCGGTTGAAAATAGTCATAAGAATCTAAATAATGACCTTTTTATCATCATCAGTAGAGCTCATGGGCAAACTAATGATGCAATGTATGAACCCTTTAAATTACATTTCTGACGAATTATTTATTAGTGTGAATCTTGGACCGATCGGGTGTCTCGAACAGAGCGAACACTTAAAGTATGAATTGATAAAAACAGCAGGTAAGGAGAAATGCAGAGTCATGTTGCCATGGCAACTGCTTGCACATGAAGACAAAGGCTATACCTCTTCACGAGCGAGAAGGCGGTCGGAGGCGATGAGAGCTGACACGCAAACACAAATACATGCTCACTTGCCAGAGCTGAGTTCATACGTTTGCCAATCCACCTCACCAAACATGACTTCCACTGTAGTGAGGGTTTGCGCCACACATTACATTTACAGAGGTGGGTAGAGTACCCAAAAACTGTACTCAAGTAAAAGTAAAAGTACTAGTCTGAATAGTTACTTGAGTAAGAGTAAAAGAGTATCGGATAAAAAATCTACTCAAGTAGTTAGTTACTAGTTACTTTGGGTCATATATACTGAGCCTATTTTTATTTATATATATATATATAGATAAAATTTATGTAATGTATGCGTGTGTATAAATTTATATATTTCATAAGCCTTTACTCCAATTTATGTAATTTATAAAAACCCTGTCTGTTTACTTAAGTAACAGATATAGGTGTCATGCCATAACATATTTTTAATACGACTGACTTTATATTAGATGTGAATTTAAAATTGAAAGTTAATGTGATATAAAAATTGCTACTAATCGTTCATTGTTCAGAAAGAGAGCAATTAACATTTACATTATTAAAGATCATTTTCACTGACAGTCTAGAGTTCAATCACTGTCAGAAACTCCCATTAAAATCACTGAAACTGTTAACATTGTGAAATCAATATCTTAATTATAGATTCGAACACACATCTGCACTTTGTTGAGGTATTCAGTCAGTGAGCGAGTCAAGGAAGCACCGGCATTTTAGCGATGACTCATCAGAACACCTCTGATTGGCCATTGCATTCAAAAGCTCAACAGAATCTTGTGTAGTTGGTTATAAGGCGCAGTTCTGTAAAAACGCATCTATCTCTAGCTCAGCGCCGTCAAGCGATCACATATCTGAATTTTGCAGCTGATGATATGACCTGCTGAACGTACTCAATCCGGTGTAATCGTATTAATATTAATAAAATATGAATCTGCTATTTTTTGTCTTTTGGAAGCTGCACTAGTGCGATGGACAGTAAAAAAGTGCATAGAATGGTGTGTGTGTGTGTGGGGGGGGGGGGGGGTGTAAGTGTCAGAAGGCAGCATTCAGTAAGGAGACAGCTGTATGAATAAAGCTGTTCCTGAGTCAGCTGTTAATTGTTCGGAGGCTCCCAAAGCGCCTCAAAGAGGACAGGAGGTTGAACAGTCCATGGTCAGGGAGGTGTCCTTAAGAATGCTGCGATCTCAATGTAGACAGCATTTTCTCTGGATGTCCTCAATGTCAGGAAGTGGTTTCCCTGTGATGCGTTGGGCAGTTTTCACCACCCTCTGCAGTGCCTTGCGGTCAGCAACTGAGCAGTTCCCATACCAGACTGTGATGCAACTGGTCAGGATGCTTTAGATTGCCAAAAAGTTCACCAGAAAGGCTGAAGACAGCTGGTTCTTCTTCAGTGTCCTGAGGAAGAAAATTAATCTGCAGATTTAATGATTGAGTTGGATTTAGGCACAGACTTGCAGTGGTGGGTGTAGAGGGAGAAGAGGAATGGGCTCAGCACACAGCCCTGTGGTATGCCGGTGCTGAGTGTGATGGTAATGAAGCAGGTGTGGCCTGAGCTAACATGCAGAGATCTGTTGGTCACAAAGTCCATAATCCAGTTGCAGAGGGAAGTGTTAATGTCCAGGCTTCCAAATTTTGTGGTCAGCTTGGAGGAAATGACAATGTTAAATGCTGAGCTGAAGTCAACAATCAACAGTTGTTTATATATGTGTTATTGTCCAATTGTGTGAGTCCAGAGTGCAGCATTGTGCATACTGCATCCTCTGTGCTCCTATTGCTACGGTAGGCAAATTGGAGTAGGTCCAATATGGGTGGGAGGCAGTTCTTGAGGTGTGCTAGGACCAGTCACTCAGAGCACACTGAGATATACCATGGTGCCAATATACACGGTAATAATGTTTAATCTCCTACAGTTTCACATTCTAACAGACTTCTACAGCTGTAAAAACACACATCCATTTACAAACTCAACAGCAGATCGGGAGCACGGTTTCCCTTATTTATTTGGGAGCACGTGTTGAAAATGCTGTGGGATTTGGAGGCGTTATGTACGATCAGAGCGATGGGCAGGTGGGGATCAGATGTGCTTGCAGAACTAAAGGGATTAGTGACCACTACAGAACAGATCCATTTGATGTTGGCACTCTCTCCCAGAGCCGCCACAGACACCGAGACCTGCTCGCTTCACGCACAGACAACACAATGAAGCCAAATATATAAGCCGAAAACGGGAATGTGAGTGCAGCTGGCCTTTGCAAACCTACCAATATGATGCTACAATCTTTCAAGTAGTAGGGTGTTCTGGGTGGTTGCTATTGCCACTGTTTTTTAAGTTTCTGATTTCGGTGCCCTCTTCAATGCACGTCTGTGGGAATTTTTTCACCTTTTCTAATGTCCAGCAGGTGAAAATGGTCTGACTGCAAATTGAACTTCAACACTTAGTTTTAGAGGTCTGAAGCCATTAGTATTACGGAGAGTTCAAGTCATGTCGGAGAGATCATATTTATGGGCTGAATGCATGTGAATGCACCACAAATTCATAATTAGAGTACTCTGAACTTTCTTGTGCATTAGTGAGAAAAGATGTCTTGACAGAAACTTTGTTGAAATGAATGAAAACATTTGTTCTCTTTTACAATAAAACTAGTTGCATGTACAAAATACAGCAGTTCATATATTATAGGTTTCATAAGAATTAAACTTACAACGCACCTTCATAAATTAAACAAAAACATAAAAAAACAAAACCCTGATGCACATTCTTTTTAATCACGTTTTAGAAGTAGAGTTTTAAAATCTTGCTTTTTTGCAAAATAAATAAACAAATAATAAAAAAAATTATAAAGATACACCAGCCTTTTAAACAAATGATTTTAACACGCCCGACATTGTCCAACTTCCCAGCTTGTAATGTCCCAGGAAGACTTGAATGTACCATTAGCAATATTATTAGTTAATTCTGGTCCACAGTCTTAAAACAAAAAAGGATCTTACAATAGATTCATGATGTTTAGATCCTTCAGATCACGGTTTTGTTTTCTGGGTTCTTTGAATCACCACAATATTTACTAAATCTTCAATGTTCACTAAAGCCCATTAAAAATATTTTCCTACAGCATCAGATGCTTAATTTTTTGTTTTGTTTTAAAAGTAAGGACCAGACTCCAGCACTTAGTGTTGAACGTGTGAAATCTTCCAGCCGGCCTGGACTGAGAGATCAGAGATCTGGCCAGCGTAATAGAGAAGATATCTGGATGTTGTAGCCTGAGGATAAATTGGTAGAAATTATCCCTTATCTGGAAGACTGTGATAGGGTTCCCGTCGGTTTGGGATGCATTCAAATAGCTTTAGAGTAAGTGGATTTAAAGCTCAGTGTGTCAGAATGACGTGCTCTAGTGCAGTTGCTTATTAAAACAGGGTTTGTGGAGTAAATATCAGCTGTCCTTACTGCAGAGCTAAACTGAGAGTGTATGTACATAATTTTACTCAGTTACACCGCATTATAAGATTGGACTTTATAATAGCTTTCCCTTCAATTAATTCTATAATGCTATACATACAAGTAGTTAATGCACATTCAGAAACAGAAATGTTCTGAAACTCTGAATCATATACAGTATATTCACTTGTGAAAGTCTGTAACTTATTTGTTAATCATCATCCATTAAGACCAAAAATGGCCTTTGATTTGGGTATATCTTGATTTATTTTATCACACACGGCTAACTCCAACAAGCTTAAGGTGATCAATACTTCAGGCACAGGTCAGGCAAGTATTTTTAGGACTTTCCAGACAACTCCATTTACTTTTATTCATTTTGCAAATGCTTTTATCCAAAGAAATGTGCAAATCCACAGATTTTGACAGTTCATTCATGTTATGGGAATCAAACATGAGATTTCAACATTGCCAGCACGGTGGTCTACCACCTGAGATGCAATAACAACAGTATTTGTACTGCACAAAATATCTGGATCAACACATGATCTGGACCCCGAGTGGTCTAGTTTGGGTGTGGCTCTAGTCTGGCCTTCCACAGGGACAATTATTCATGAAATGTCATTATTAAAGGATGAACATTTAACAAAAAAGTTTGACTTCATTTGATATCTACCATTCAAAAGTTTGGGGTCAGTAAGATTTTATTTAAAGAGAAATTAATATTTTTAGTGGATGTATTAAATTGATCAAAATGACTTTCAATTAGTGATGTAACGATTAACTGTGTGCCGGTTGAAAATTGATTTAAATATGTGCCGATTCAAATAGTTTTAAATGGTAAATAAACTGCGATTAATTTAGGGGTAGGAGTTTATATGAATGGATGTCTGAAGGGAACTTACTGTCTTTAGAAAAGTGGTATAAGGTATTTTCTTGTTTCATCTTGCCTCTGTATACTGCATAATAAATGTTCATAAGTGCAGCGTGGCTTTGCTTACAGAAGTAACCAAGGAAACGCTTTAAGCGCCACCTGCTGGCAGAGAGTGAAACTGCGTCTAGTTCAGCTGTCTGCTGTTTGGTTTCATGTTGATTTTTTGTATGCATAGTTTTAAAAAACTGAAGTCAAACCAATCTGTTTTTGCTTCAAATTTAGAAAGTATACAATCTAATTTATATAAAAAAACTGCTCAAGTTACATGTATGCAACATCTTTGTTTAAATCATGATTAAAATGCAGGTTGTCTCTAATTTTAAATAGAAAGAGCACAAACAAAGCCTTAATTGTGTTATTTATTTGATTTGAGGCTTTAGTTTTGTTATTTACATTTACATTATATTTAAATTTTGTTATTTAGCAGACGCTATTATCCAAAGCGACTTACAAAGGATGGCAATAAAAGCAATCAAAACAATACTATGCAAGTTCTATATTAGTATATTATTACAGTGATATATTTGAATTTCACAAAGAAATGTGCAGCATTTTGTCCAAGCAATAATAAAAGGACACATTTTATTGATAATTCATAATATAACATTTTGTTTAAAATGACAATTCTTGAAATCAAAATTGTGAATCGAATTGTGAGTTGAGTGAATCGTTACATATCTTATTAGCACTGTTTTGGATGGATTGTTTGAATGCATTAAGGATTGTAAAATTCATTGCATGCATTAACGAGTTAACGTTGACATCCCTAATATAGATAGATGGATAGATGGATGGATGGATAGATGGATAGATAGATAGATAAATAGATAGTACAAGAAATTAACTGAAAATCAGTAATAGGATAATGCTTGATTCTCAGTAGATTCTTGTTTTATTCCATTACAATTCATTCTAAATTATGATTCAATATCATTAGCATTCCTTTATGATTTTTGGTCATGGGGTTCCCGTATATCAGCTTTAAGCAGGGGATTCACATACAGACAAGTACCAGCATGCTAGTCCTAATGTTAGCGGAGAGCACTTTCACTCGTAAAACGTGAAAATAGAGAATCGCGACAGAGGACTGGGTCCTGCTTTAGAGGACAGACAGCGAGTGAAGGCTTCTTTTCTCTGAATTTAAATTAGAGCTTCACCTGTCACTCAAAATCAACCAAGGACATCATGAGACAGAAAAAACACATGAAAGAAACACATAAAGAGAATATTCCTGCTCCTTCCATCCAGCCTCATGCAACATGACGGTTTTAAGTATTTCAAACATAAAGTAAAGAGGAGGAAGGAGTAAAGGAGGAAAGAGAGTCTGTGAAACATGACGGGGCTCCCACAGGGCCCCACAATCACATCTGCTCACACATTCCAGTAGATGCAATCATTCCACGTATATAATCACAGCAGCCGGGCAGATTTCTTAATGCTGCTCTAATACAGAGAAGACACATCACATATTTACAATCTTCAGTGATAGAACTTGACTGGCATTTTACAACATGTGAGAGCATTCACATTCACACACAGAAAATCCCTGAATGATTTAATCTGCTTGTCAACTTCCTGGCAAGTTATGAAAGACTTGAAACAATGTTTGTGCATAAAATATGACAAAAAATATGTAAAAGCCCTGTGAAATGAACACAAACGCAATATTTCTTCTTGTTATATAAATGATTTTGAAACTGCAAAAACAACATTTAAGCATTTCAAAAAGACATTAACATATATTAACTGGAGAAACAATATATTCAAGCATTTAATTTCAGTGTTTTTAAAAGGCCATGCATGCATTTTTCCTGTGGGAACTACTGATATCTGACTGCTGGGGATGCATTATGACTGAGAGAAATAACTCAGTATAATAATAAGTCCATCACTGAAACTCCTCCCAGCAAGACCCGAATTATTCACACACACCATTAGCTTTTACTGTAAGCACTTCCACAAATGAGGAGATTTAGAGAAGTCTCATTTATACAACAGTCACATCTGAGAAACAGAGAGAGTCTCATCGTGCACAGGAAGAAATCTCAAATCCATCGGTCAGAAAATCAACACAAAAATATAACAAACATGTTTCGTCAAATGAAAATTACAGAAGCTAACTGGAAAGAAAAAGTTTGGTATCTGGTGGTGATAAATATATACACAAACACACAATATAATAGAAAATATTATATATATATTAAAAAGAGATGTAACAAAATTTTAAATTTATATTATAAAAGTATATTTGATATATTCTGATTAAATTAAATATCAGTTGTTTCTTTGTCTTCAGGCAAAATTATATCCTGTTTTTTATTTAATATATTTAATTTTATATAGGTAGATTTAATTTTATATGAAACCTAAATTATATCAGGTAATATTTTGCCGTGCCATTTTTAAACGATGAAATAAATACTAAAAATATAATTTAAATCCTTTTTTAACCCGAAAACTGAAGATACATACTCATACAGCAAGGTATGTTTATTAATAAAAATAAATAGGTAATTATATTACATATACAATAACAGACAAATTAAATACAAATACATACACATAATGAAATGTATAATAAAATAAATCATTAGACTCTGTTTAGATTCTGAATTATACAGTATATAATTTCCATGTTATTTTTTCAAAACTTAGTGCAAACAGTGCTCTACACGACTCTACATATAAATATATATCCAACTCTCAGTTTTAGCATCAATTTTAAGCCCTGCTCCCTCATTAGGCTTCATGTGAAGTGCGTGTTTGGCGTAATGGAGAGTCGGGCATCAGTCAGAAGCAGGCCAAGTTTGATCTCTCTCTCTCATGCTGGCCAATTACCCAGAATTCCTTTAATTCTCCTCCAGTAGCTCCATATATCCCCCCGTCCGTCTGTCATCCAGCTGCCCCCATACAGCAACAATTTTCAAACTCCTTTTATTGATTTAGACGGGACTATTTTTGACCCCGCTGTTGGAGGACAGGACACACACTCCAGACTCGAGACATCTCGAGTGACGCTTTCCCATCCATCAGACATCTCTCAGAAGCCAAAGATTAGCTGGTTGTGTTCTGATGGATTCATGCATTTGAGGAACTAACTTTATCTAACTAAATTAACATTATGATCAGACACTTTTAATGACGGCACTGTATGAATTACAATAGCGTTTTAAAATGACATGTATTCAAATTTAGCATGCTAACATGTACTGTATGCAACATAACTAAATTATAAAACTCAAAATTATCCAACAGAATATATATGAATGTATATATGAATAAATACCCAAGGATCTGCATAGCACAGTGATGTTTTTGTCAAATAAACTATTACAATCGTTTCCATGAACTGAAATTAAGCTGAAATAAAATATAAATATTTGATGCAAAAACTTTAACTAATAAAAAAAAAACACTAAAATTTAATCTAAAGAAAATTATATATGAATCAATACATGCATCTCTACTTTAAATTATACGGGCAGTAATATAGTCAGATCAAATATAGTATGTGGAAAGTGCATGTTTGGAAGTCTATGTTGGATGGCAGCTCACATTCATGAGATGTGGAAACGTAACAGCAGTCTTCCAAATCGACTGGGAAAGAGGTAAAAGAGGGCGCAAGGAAGACGATGTTTTGCATTGAAACACTAAACAAGGTTAGCAGAGAGACCCGCTGGCTTCCAACCAGTGATGGGTAACCATGGAAATGAATATTAGCTCGATCTGAGGAGATGCAAATCGTTCTTGGAAGTGCATGTGCACCCACAAATGATGGAGGTGGATTGGTTCAGTGTCATTAGGGTGATTTCTAAGGCTGCATCACTATATATATATATATATATATATATATATATATCTCATCTCTCTTGCTAGATAAACGTTATTACTATTAACGTTACTAGCCAACGTTGGCTGGCGAAAATATGGCGGACTTTCCAGTAACGTAATGGACAAATGCAATTTGACACTAAAAACAGTATTACAGATGATTGTACAAGGCTCGAAATTGCGACCATTTTGGTCGCATATGCTCCTGAAATTTTATCTGTGTGATTTGAAAAAATTATAATTGACTGCCGGCAAAGCCTTATTTGATCGAAATAGAATGACTGCTGCACTTGACAGGGGGCATATAATAGTATTTTCGGAGAACGGTGATCTCAATTTGAGACAAAAAAAAAAAAAACTGATTCTCAATTTATCCAGAATCGTGCAGCTCTACCACTCATGATATTCATAGATCCTTTGGGATGTTTTTGTCAATCAATCAATCAATCAATCAATCAGTATTATAATATATTATATTATACACATACATATTTATATTTCAGAAAGGTAATCTGAAAAATAAAGATTTCAAAATGGTAGACTGGTAAAATTGGTGGAAACAACAACAACAACAACCCTGTCCAGGTCACATTTCACCCCTAAATAAAGATAATAATAATATTATATTATTTTCCCTAAAATAATAATAATAATAATAATAATAATAATAATAATAACTATAAATACAATATAATTTACAAATAAGAATATTTGTAATTTTGTGTTTAATGCATTGTTATATATATATATATATATATATATATATATATATATTTTTTTTTTTTTACTGATCTAGAGTCTTGAAGAAGCAAAAAACTAAAGCTTACAAAACAAACAAATAGAAAAAAAAGAAAAAGAAGAATAATATTTAATTCACACATAAATAAGTAAACAAATAAATAAAGTATACGTCATTATCCTTAAAATTAACTTCATTTTCTTCAAGCTAAAACAGCTACAACATATGACCAGACTCTTGGTTACCCATTTATATTTCAGCACCTATATAGATATATATATTTTTTTGTCAGACAAACTTTGAAGTTTGCTTGAGGAAGCCAGACAAGAAAGTTTAAAAAAGTTTTAAAAGCATAAAGTTTAAAGGTTAGGTTTAGAGTAGTTGGAAGTAATTTTAAAGATTAAAGTTTGAATATTTTGAAGGCAGTACAATCTATTAGAAAAACAGATGATAGATAGACAGATAGATAAGTAAATAGATTAATAAATTATTTTTTTAATAACAATATATGACACATTTCTTTAGGTATTTACTACATGGTTATTGGTAGAACACCAGCCACAAACCAGCTACCATATTACAAACACCAGCTAAAAACCTTACCAACAGAGATGAGAAATGTTGACATCCTCATTACTCAAGAGCTGATAATAACAGCACTTCCTGTGCGGCAAATGAAGGGAAGCACTACATCGCAGTGATGCCATTTATCATTTATCCTTTTTGGCCACTTTTTTATTCACAGTCCTTGTCGACCACGTCGTTATTTCACTTCTAGCCATCTTATTTCCGCTCTATTCAGTTTGAAATGAGTCTCCTGCACTCTTGAGCAAACACACGCACTCGTCTTGGCCTTGATGGTGAGCAATGCAGTCGCTCGCTCCATGCGACAGCGGTAACTATGGCGATAACACCGAGGAGATCTGCAAAACATCTCTCCTAAATGCTTGCACCAGAAATTAAATCACAAAACATGGCCAGGGCATATTTCACCCCAAAACCACAGGAGAGAAACAAGAAATTATTTTTTTGCATTAATGAAGCAAAGCCTATTGTAAGAAGATTTAAGTTTTTTGCCATCATTACTTTCATGACAATTAAGCCAAAAATTCTCGCCAAAATTATAATAGTAACTATCTCAACACATTCAGACATTAACTATACTCTCACTGACTCACATTACTGTAATTTGTTTTTTTTTTACCGTATTAATTGAAGAAAAAATGCTGCTAACTTGTATTAAAAAGAAAAAACATTGCAACAAATACAATTATGACCAATATTTTACCATTTAAATAATATAACATATGGAAAAATGTAGCATTGTCTAATTACAGTAATTAGATTTTTGTCACATAACAATGAGAATTAAGTAGAGGAATGTTCTGCTATTGTGTAGATTTTGGGGTGAAAGAAGGTAAAAAAGAGGTAAAAAAGAAAACAAAACAAAATGTCTCACATTACAGAGGCTTAGTCTGTCCATAAGCTTCAAAAAAAGACAAAAATCTAAAATTTTCAATAGAATAAAAAAGAAATCTATGGATCATGCATCATATGGATAAATGTATCTATGTGTTATTACAGTAATGAGAGAATTTAGTGCAGAAATGTGCTCCAGTTCTCTGCAGGTTTTGAAAACAACAACAACAAAAAAATATTTAAATTAAATTAAATTAACTCACATTACAGTGGTCAGTCTGTCCATAAGCTTCTTGACAAAACACCAAATATTTACAATTTCCATTAGAATTGTATTAAATGTTTTAAAGTTGACATAATAACCTCTGAATTAGTATTCATTACCATCACCTTTACAGTAAAGCTCGTATTTAATAAAAAAGGTTTCCTTTCAAAGCCATTAGCCATTTGACATGTGGAGTATGCTGTCCTTTTGCTGAAACTAATCACATCATTTTAAATCTCATTTAGACACTCACTACAACAGCCCCAAAACATATCTTGACACTATAAAAATGTCATAATGTAACTGCAAAATATATAGAAAATGTCAAACGAATGCCGCAGGACTGTTCTCCTGACATTTCTTCTGTTTATCAGCTAATGATTTAGTGTCAGGTCTGAGCAGAGGAACCACGGGTGAAGAGAATCACATTAACCATGATCAACCACAAACAAACACAAATATCTGTCTTCATTTTAACACTAGATCAACTGTTTTAGCATTTCAAACTAGAGGTAATTTATATCTAACGCAGTGACATTCATACAGCTTAAGCGGTTCATTGCTTATTAAACACCGGGGCTCCTGTGACGCATTAGGAGAATCTCTGCTGAAACAGACGGCCGCTCACAGCCTTAACTAAACATTATTAAAAACCTTCAGCAGACATAAAACACTGCAGTGTGAGAATGAGAGACAGACAGAAAAAGAGAAAGCGGACAGTCATTAACCTAAGAGCAATTGAGGACAATACAGATAAAAAGAGAGACATTTGGACCCAGAGGGACCTAAAAAAAGACATCAAATCAGTCTTATTGAACTCTGACATTACGATTTTATCACATCCACAATACCAAAACCTCTCTCAGTCATCTATCTTCTGCTGAAATATATTTGAAGACCATTTCTGCAATAAATGTAAGGGTTTAATAAATAATATCTCAGTTAAGATACCACTGACATTATTTTAAATGTCTTTTTTGACATTCAGGACAGTTTACATAATTTAAATTCACTTAAATGCTGTTTTTTTGGACTTTCTATTCATCAAAGAATCTAAAAAAAAAAAAAAAAAAAAAAAACGATTTCCACAAAAATAACAAGCAGCACAACTGTTTTCAACATTGATAATGCAGCAAATCAACATATTATTAGAATGATTTCTGAAGGATAATGACACTGAAGTAATGACACTAAAAATTCAGCTTTGCGTCACAAGGATAAATTAAATTTTAAAACATATTCAAATATAAACCATTTTAAATTGTAAGAATATTTCACAATAATTCTGCAGAATATTTTTATCAAATAAATCCATCCTCGATGAGCATGAGAGAAGTCTTTCAAAAACGTTAAACTTTTGAACAGAAGTATAAAAAACAAAAACAAGAAATGCGATCCAAATAAAGCTTCACTATGTATTAGTTAAAGCCTGAAAAGCATCCATATAATGCATTAAAACACTGTCTAGATTGGCAGCTCACCAGGTTCTGGAACAGAGCTACAGGCCTTCATAAGACGCACGACTGCACCCACTACATCACTGCTTGACAGCTGAATTAATCATAAGAGTTTACACTGTAAAACAGTGACTGATCATCCCTGTGTCACTGTACAATCCACACAGCCGCAGAACCAGGGATCGTGCTGAAAAATCACACAATAACCTCTTATCTCTGAAAGACTTACCCACAGCCCTTCTCAAAGCTTCATCATCTGTCTATCGCTGCCATCCTCAAATTTATCACCCTGTTGATAAGCATCAAATGCTGCTGCACAGGGGAAGGTCAAGTGATGAAAAGAGAAAAGTAATCACTAAAACTAGATTTTTTTGCATTGTATAAACAAAAACAATGATCACTGGAATGACGGTAGGATGATTGCCAGGATGTTGCTAAGCAGTTGCAATGAATTCTGATCGCTATTTTCGCAAATATACAAATAGATTTTTAACCAAAACAAATGCACATAAACTAATCCAACTTAAGTGAGTGAAATGTAAAATGTAAGAGCTGAAGGAGCAGTATGAGGGGAGCAACAAACCTCTGTTATGTACCCTGAGCGAAAAGCCATAATTATTAATGTGTCAGCGATGAAGATTTATGTCATGCCAACCTAATAGATTAAATTATAGCACACTAAAAGTTACACACCAGTGAACACTAGCTCTGCGATAGGTCAGGACTCTGTACTGGTTTCCTTCAAGTCTCCGAAAGACACAAATGAAATAAAATGTGGCAAAACAAGATAATACATAAATTTGTTATGCTAAAATGCTAAAAGTCCAATAGATAGTTCAGACTGTACTAAAATGCATAGTCTGTAATTATTTATACACTTTTATTTTTCAGCATGCGCACTCTTCTAAATAAATTCTTTGTCCATTAAGCCTGGAACAAAGTCTCTTGCAAATAATTAACAGAGCGGCATCCCATGAATATGCTTGAGCGGATGACGCAGATGCATCTGGAGGATGGACGCCTTTCATCTTAGCATTGTGGGACAGTGAGATGCTTGCCTAAATCTCTTGATAATCCGCCTCAGTTTGTAATGAAAGAGATAAATCAGGACCATGGACAGCGCCACATTCACACCACTGGATCGGACTCTAGGTTTGGGTATATAGGGCATTATACGGACCTGAAAGTTTCAAATCTGTGGCAGCGAGAGCAGAAACACTATATGTAGACTCAAGTTCCCTAATCTGATTTGTGCCACATTACTGTGTATGTGATGTGAGAAAAACTGCCTCCTAATACGATCAAAGAGTCAAAACACACACTAAACAGCTGCTGACACCAGTTAAAAACACTGATAGAATGTCATGTCTTTTGAAAAGGAATTGAATGACATTTCATTGTCCAAGGATGGGAGCAGCAAATTTCAGACAAACTGGGTGAAGAACCACAATGATATGGTTACAGTAATGGAGATTTATGCAATGTTGACCTGATAGATGAGATTATACAATCACAGGACTTTTCTACTGGAATCCTTCAGATTGGCATAAAGGAAAAAAAATATGACATAAAAAATATATAAAAAATAAATAATAACATTTTGATGTAAATAAAGTAACAATAAAAATAATGAAAATAAAAATAAAAATAAATAAAAATTATAAATTAAAGTAATTAAAAAGAAAATTAAAAATAAAAGAAAGAAATAAAAATTAATAAAATAAAATAAATAGTATAGGTCCAGTATTAATTCATAGTACTTACATGATTCATTTAAATTGAAAAAGGATACAAAATAATATAATAAATAATAATAAAATCAAAACGTATAATAATAAGATCAATAGTAATAATAATAATAATAATAATAATAGGTATTATTATTATTATATAACAAAATTAAAAAAAATTAAAATCTTGTAAAAATAAACAGTACTAAACCAGCCACCACTTTAAACGCTACCTTAGGATAAGGTTAAAAACAGAGAGACAGGTTAAAACAATATGACAGCATCTACATTTCTACCAGAGGTGTTCTGACTGTTTATGACGGTAGTGAGAGGTTCCCCTTCCAATGAAGCTTTCTGCATTTGTGTACCATGCTTAAAAACACAAAGGCACACGGTGCGGCTTGCTACATGAACATACACAACTATAATCGCCTATTACTATTCCACTCACAGCAGCCATGCAGTAAGACAGGAGAGGACCTGTGGTGGGCAGCAACAGCAGAGCACACCGCTCGAACCCTCCCTCGTTCCCTCCCTCCCTCCATCCGTACTGACCATTCCTCTGTCAGCGTGAGTGGGTGTGTGTGAGCGATCGAGCGCGGATGAGAACGCGAGAGATTCCTTCACTCACCCTGACTGTTGGCGGCTGCCTCTTCCTCCTCGCATTCAATCAGGTTGTTGACCATCCTGCGTCTGTGAATCCCTTCGCTTCCGCAAAACTCTCCTCCACTTAGGGTAGAAAAGCAGAAGAACGGCCAAACGAGGAGAGGTGCGAGAAAAAGATGGAGTGATTTGCGCACCTGCCTTCCCCTGCCAAGAGCCCAGAGGAAATTACCGTTGGATGGAACGAGATGCGTGTTTTTCTCCTCTGATTCTCTTCTTCTCAAGCTCTCCTCTCCTCTCTTGGCTGTAGTGTGACTCCCCCTCTATCTCTCTTTTGTAGGAGGAGGGTATGACAGCTCAGAGTGGTTGGAGTTTTCTGGATGATGGAACACACACTCTCTCTCTCTCTCTCTCTCTCTCTCACTCGCTCTCTCATGCACATGGGTATCCATGCACACATGCTCTCATAGTGGCTGACACAATATTTACATAAAATACAGTGAATGAAAAATAAAAATAATAATAAAAAATTAATATTTAAACTAAAATATTAAATATGGTATAATTAAATATTAAATAATATTTCACAATTTTAAAATTACAATTTAAATATAATTATTCTAATATAATATAATAAATAAAATGTAAAAAAATATCTTGTTTTAGTAAGTAAAATTATCTAGGCATCCTGAAAAGAAAAACTTTACACTAAAATGTTATTGCTTAGGTGCTTTGAGCATGTTGCTGTGGGGTTGCTAAGGTGCTTGAGTGATTAAAATATGTTATGAGGATGCTAAGGTGCTCGGAGTGACTTAATCAGTTGTTATGGTGTTGTTGAGGTACTTTAAGCATGATGCTGTGTGGTTGTTAAGGTGTTCGGAGTGATTTAAGAATGCTGCCTTGCAGTTGCTAGGGTGCTCTGAGTGGTTTTGAACAGTCAAGCCTATACTGGTTTGAGTCCTTCATTCATTGGTGGAAGTTTTTTTTTTTGTGTGTGTAAATGCACACTCCTTTCCTGAGGAATCATTTATCTACTGTACGTAGGTTATTCAAAATCATCTTTCAGCCATTCATGTTACCAAATAAGTGCATTCTGTGCTGGCAAATTTGTTTTGTTAAACACAATCGATGTAATCAGCAACTCACATCACTGGAGGCTCATAGCAAACAGAGACGGGAAAGAATAAAGGTGAAAACAGAGATAGAAGGGAAAAAGTAAGGGACACAGATGCAAGCTGGGTTTTTTTATCCAAATGCTCCATTCAGATTCTCATGTGGATCGTCAAGCCGAAAAACAGATGCACAGTTCAGAAGCAAATTCCAGGTAGCCTGCAGTTACTCAAAATATATTAGGGGACTGAATTGAACGGTATTGAAAGATGGCGAGAAAAAGAAAAAGGCATTTCACCACGAGTCACAAAAACAATCCACATGCTTTTGAAAGACATCAATGCGTCTACATGAGAAACTGATGCCTCCGGTAAAAACGAAGGGGATTATTTACAATTACTACACACACACTCACTCCAGTGCTCACAAATGATTTCTACAATGAGTCTTCAGGGATATCCAAAGCACAGCAGCTCTTATTCTGAAGTCATCTTATATGTATTTGTGTATATGTTGGGTCCCGATGCAACTGAAGTGAGAAAGAGATTGAAACTGAAGCGGTAACAAGATCACCTGGCTTGTTAATCTCAGGTGATTTCAGTTGAGTCACTATTGTAATCTGTATTTTTTTATTTTCTACAGCAGGTAATGGATCCTTATTCATGATGACTGCTTATTTTTATTTAAGACTATGAATCAAATCAGATTCATAATCTTAACAAATGAGTCACAAATGAATCTGTGGTAAAAATCAGGCAATAAATCAATTATGAATCAGTGAATCAATTACTGAATCAATTAGACCCAATCAAAGAACCTCAATTAGTTCATTCACATCACTAATTAGAAAATATTTATCTTACACTGTATCTTTTTGTGCAATAAAAAATAATATGTTTTATGTGTATTGCAATTCTTTGGGTGCCAAAACAATCACCAACCATCATCAACACTAATATTAACCAATGACAAATATTATCACTAATATTCAGCAAGCCTTTCATATAAATCTAGAACTCTACAAGGTATATGTCACAGTCATGGACTTCTCTCTGTTCCTGTTTCCCTGCCTGGTTTAGCTCCATTGCACAATTTTCTGTTCAGTCCTGGTTTTTTTCTATGGTTACTTATGATTTGCAGCTGTTACTCATTCACTAGTTTCCTTATTTATACTCCCCTTTCGTTTCAGTCATTGCCGGTTATCTTTTCCTTTAATATTGTATGTGCTACTTTTCCCCCTACGATTATCCAGTGTCTCTTCCTTGTGTGTATATATATATATATATATATATATATATATATATATATATATATATATAGATATATATATATATATAATTAAAATACTATTTTTGGATAATAATCCTCCATTGTCCGCTTTAAATAACATAACATGTGACAAAATGAATGGCCACAAAGTGAGTATTTGTGAGCATTTCTCTTTCTTTTGTCCTTTTTTTATGGATTTGCCTGCTGTCAAGCTCCTCTGCCAGGATCAAGAGGATTGCTACCTTGAGGACCACATTAGGGACTGTTTAGATCTTTTTTACCTAATGCATTACCCAGACAGCTGCCTGTGAACCTTTTATTTTGTCGCAATGTCATTTTGACAAAGGCTAAGCTGTCTGGGAAAAGGTCCTTGAGGGAGGACCTTTCAATCTCTGGATTGGGTGCTGGATTGGGATGCCATTGCCCTGGAGCAGAGGCCGTCGGAGCGTCTAACAGGGTGTGTAAGCCGACAACACTGAATGTACCAGTGGAGATCGACGGCTCGGAGGGAAGCCCCATCTACACTCCCACCACTAAGGGAGTTCTGCAACTGGCAACTATTTAGAGGAACTTATGGACATTTTTAAAGAAGTTATTAAAGATTTAATAGTCTGGTTTGGGGAGGTAGTAACCAATTTCTGCAACATCTTCTGAGTCTCCTATGTCTTCTGAGTCACTACTGGTTCAACATAGCTCAGGTTCTCCTAATTCCCCACCGCCCACCAGCCTGCCTCTCCCAACTTCTAGAAACAGCCAGTTCCAAAGCCATGCCTCCACTGGTTCCTGTCATTCCATTTGGGTGCTATGATTTGCCTTGGACCTTCCAGTCTCCATCTCAGGTGTGAGGTTCCCCTGTCTCAGACTCCAGCCTTTGAGTCCCGAACTCCACCTTGGTCCGCCGACCCATCGGCTGTACCTTGGCTCTTTGCTTCCTTTTATCCACTATGCCCCTCTTCTCACTAGCTCCACCAGGCTTCCTCATCCTTCTGGCTACACCTTGGTCAGTCGTCAACCTTCCTCTATTTATGGGATCCCTCTAGTTTCATCCGGCTCCTCCTTCCTTCCAGTTCCACCGTTGTTCTCCTCAGTTGCTCCCGACTCCGCCTTGCTCACATGAGCCGTCAGCTCCACCTTGGCCCTCCAGACCTTGAGTGTCACCCTGGCTCTTCACTTCCATCGGCTCCGTCTCCATCGCTTGTCCCCAGAGTGTTGTCTGACAAGTTTTAACCATGGCTCCTACCTCCTTCGACTATGTCCTGGGGCCTCGTCCTGGCTGGTCTCTGGACCAAACACCTGGCTCCTCCATGGCACCTTCCACTGATTCACCTTCTTTTGGTCTCTCCATCCACCTTCTCCCTTGGTTCCCTGTCCTGCATGTACTATGTGTCCTCCTCCAGAGCCCCCTCTTTCCCACCTAAAATGGACTCTTTGCAGCATGGGGACACACCTTCCAGGAGGGAGAGCTGCTCTCACAGTTAGGGACTATCGGTTGTATTTCTTTCTGTTCCTGTTTTCCTGCCTTGTTTAGTTCTCAGTTCCTAGTTTCTGTTAAATCCTGATTTGTTTCTATGATTACTCATAATTTGCAGCTGATTATCATTAGTCTACTTATTTATACTTCCTGTTCTGTTCAGTCTTTGCAGGCTATTTTTTGCTTTACCATTTTGTTTGCTACATTTACACCTACAACTATTCAGTCTCTTTCTTGTGGATTTATAATTAAGCGACTATTTTTGGATAATATCGCCATGCACTTTAATAGCACAACATGTGACCGTAAAAAACAAACATGTTGAATTAGTCAAGGCAAGGAATTAGTAGTGCACACACACACACACACACACACACACACACACACACACTGAGGGACTGTCTGATGGAGGTTTGCAAGATACTCTCGTTATACGTTGTATGACTCCTGAATTCCACGCCACCGTACAAGACAAGCGACTCAGGCAACTCAGCTGGAATGGGCTATTTTTGGGCTGGGAGCTGTCAGAAAGACTCTGAAATGAAATGGTCTGTGACCTGTAAGCACTCAATTACAAAAGCTGTCAGCACTGGGCTCTCCTGAATGCACATCTATGACACAGTGGGCTCAGAAACCAAGTGCCTCGATAGGGATGGAGAAGAAACAGGCACTGTACACAGGAACCGTATAATGTAAGGCATGTTTTTCATATGTGTGCAAAGACACCACCATAATTCTGTAGGTGGTTGCCATGGTGTGCTAGGATGCAGTGGTGGATACTTTAATTGGAGTCTATGGAATTTCTTCAACTGTTTGATCATCTATGTGGTAGAAACTGTTATTCTGATTAATTAAACAAGATTTCTCATCAAGATCAATGATTGAAGCATAATTCAAATCTGCAGCAGCAATTTTGCAATAGCAATAATGATAACATAATTGTGTATGATAATGTACAGTATGCATTTTTAATGATCAAATATAACTTTATTTAAGGGTCAGTTTAAAACTGCCATATCAATTTCTGCTTTGTGGCAGTCAAAAATAGTATAATAATAATAAATAATGATGATAATAATAATAATAATAATAATAATAATACTAATATATATATATATATATATATGAATTATAAATAATTTTCAATAATTTATGTAATATATAATTTATAATGTATTATTGCTGATAATAACGGCGAACACACTACACTTTATATTTATATACACATACTGACATACACTTTATTTATCTAACACACATACTTAGTATACACTTAAATTTTGCACATAATACACATGTACATACATAACTGCATTTTGTAATATACCTGCCTACAATTGTCATTTGTATATTGTCATCCACTATCTACTTATTTGTATTTTTTATTCTTTTATTATGTGTTTTATGTTCTGTCACTGTCATTCTGTTGTACTGCGGAGCTTCTGTCACAAAAACAAATTCCTCGTATGTGTAAACATACCTGGCAATAAAGCTCATTCTGATTCTGATTCTGATTAATTAAATATAATAATAATCCTCACAGGAAACTTTGTGCATTTTTACTTTCTCAAAAAAAAAAAAAAAAAAAAAAAAACCCCTTCTGTATGATTTATAAGTGTTTTGAAAAATGGGGACATGGGTTATGTCCTCATAAGTCACCCTCTCCTTGTAATACCTGTGTCATACCCATGTCATTATACAGAGTTGTGTCCTGATATGTCACAAAAACATGCCCACCCACACACACACACAAACACACACACACACATAGTTCATATACACACACCTGCCAGCTCCATATATTTATAAATGAATATACTTCATTATTAATAATATAAAATGATATAATTTATAATATAATATTATTTTATATTCCATTTAACTAATGGGCTGGCAGCTCAGGTTGTCATCTGCTAGGTTGCTAACCAATCAAAATCAATTTAAAGTGACAGAATGAGTCAGATGCACAGTGCTCCAGGTGAGTTTGTCTCCCCCCGGGGCCTTAACCAAGCACTGAGGATTGTGGTTCAGTAGTGAGAGTTGTTGTACACAGAGCAGGGCAGGATCAGGTGGCATCGTTACACAGCTGGGTTGGTTTGGGAGCTGAAGCTCATAGGTGGTACACACACACACACACACACACACACAGCACTGACACAGGCCTGTTACATGACGCCATTTACACACCTGACTGCCTTGCGGCGCTGACTCAGAGTCACAGACTACTTACACAAGGACATTACAGTGAATAACATAACAAGACCTCTCGTGTGGGCACATTTATTCACATATAAGCAAACCCACACAGTCAGCAGACATTTTCCCCCGCACTTTCCACATTGATTTAGGAGAAATATCAGTGCAATTTTGGAAATAACTTTGTAAAGTCTGACAAAAATCGGTTTATATATTGGTTTATTTAGAAACAATATTTCAATGCAATATTTATTATTATTATACTATTTTTTACTTCAATTATGAACGCGATATTGCATAGCTTGTCAGTGTTGTTGTTTTTATTCATGCCATTACTGTTTTTGTTAATATAGCGCATAGCACTAGTAAACTAAATGAATGTAACATTGCAAACATGAATGCACTTTTGGAAATTGTGTGTAAGGGAAATGTAATAGTGGAATTTCTGTGGTCTGATGTGATGTTGTTCATGTTCTTGTTCATGCTAAAATTTTATTTTATTGCTATAATGGATATATGGCATTAACCAGATGACCAGCTGAATTCATTTGGGAAGTGATGACTGATAAATTGATTTTTTTGTCAAGTGCCTGTTTATAAGATGTGTTTGTGTGTGTGTGTGTGTGTGTGTGTGTGTGTGTGTGTGTGTGTGTGTGTGTGTGTGTCATTTGAAATTTATATTTATTTATTTATTTAATATGTATTTAATCATTTGTAAAGCACTTAAATTGGTTTATTTAATTTATATTTATTTATATTCTTTAAAGCACTTATTTTACTTATTATTGGAAACAGTGCTTTAATGCAAATAAAAGTAATGAAGTGAACATATATAAAAATGTCATAATTAAAAGTAAACTATATTTATTTGTATCCAATATTTATTTAAATTTACTTATATTATGTAATTGTAATTTTCTAAATATTAAAATGCTTGGTAGGCAAACTGTTATAAAATATAAAGCAAACAAAATCTATTTCAATCCAGTAAATTATATTATTCTTGCTATTATTTTATCAATATGAGCAAGGTTTTCCAAGCAAAATGCCAAAAAGGTTTTTCAGGAAACTGTTGATAATGTTAATTATGTGGAGGCTTTAAAAAGTTATTTATCAAGTATTTGGCATTAACTGGTTTAACGTTGTAAATAATAAGTGCGATACTAGTAAAGAACAGTATGACAAAATCCAGACATTTTGAAACTGCGATCTACTTTGACCCATTCTTTACTAACACCAGAGGTAATTTTATCTCATTTAACACCCCTAAACACCCATCCATTCCAGTCAAAAGCAACATCCGGACTGAATATACAACCACGTAGCATTGGTGCAGAGCCAGGAAGCTCATTAAAGCACTCATCACTGTGCACTGGTGCACATGCCGACGAAAAAGACCTCGGTGATTGAAACAACCTTCGCAGCCAATCTTAATTAGCAAGCGACTGACAATAAAAGCTCAGGGTGCGACTCTGGGATCCATTCTTTCCGGCTTGAGATTCTCTAAAGTTGATGACTAAGCGGCAACATTAAAGCTCAGGGCTGCTCCTTAATGAACACGCTGTCTGACAAACACTCGAAATACTGAAACGATGGGCGACCATGTCATGTGGAAATTGAATTAGAGAGCTCTCGGGTCCGCGTGCATATGGTGAGGGGGAGTCAATGCCCACCTACCCTTGAGCCACGGCCCTGGGAAATCAAACATACAAAGTGTGATAAAGCAGCAAACAATCGTCCATCACAGCCCCCGCTATCACATCTGAGGAACGGAGAGCACGCAGCACGATAGCTTCTCTCCTAATGACTTTCCTCTTCATTAGATTCATCTGAGCTTCACTTGCTTAGCACTCAAAGTCAGATAATGTTTGTGCCCGGAGCACAAACCCCCTTCATTAACCTTTATACGGACTCAGTACGCAATTGCACACACCCTGAGATACTGGCATACGGATACTGATGTACTCTGAGAAGTTCAATGTGAGAACTGCATAAAATTTGCCGATTTTACATCAATCTTTCATCTAGCTGTCTGTCTGCTTACCTATCAGTGAGTTTAATCGAATGACGGAGATCCTGCTGTCTGCAGTGCAAATAGTTTTCTCTGAACTGACTGCACTGAAATTGTCCTTCGCTCTCACAAACAAATCTAATCATACCCTTGAGTTGCAGAGGACTGGCGATCTATGCTTGATTAATGTCGGAGAGCCTCATACAGGCATGTGCGAGTGCTCTGTACGTGGTAAGGACTCTGATTCATTACTTCCATCTTGTACTGAAGAGTTTCCGCCAATTTTACTGCACCCATGGATAATTTATGCCCTGAATAGGCCACTATATTGTTAGTTAAATACTCCCTCTCTCTCTATTAAAAGTCACCATGAAATCAAAATTGAAGTTTTTGGCTATTAGTATGAATATTTTATGCTTGATGTTATCTATAAGCTTGTGCGCTCCAAAACAATAAAACAATTTGCATATAGAAGATAAAAGCGGGGACGTTAGATATTATTTGTTAAATATAACAAATAGTTCTGTGTGTGATTGGTCCAAATGCGACACACATACATACATATATATATATATATATATATATATATATATATATATAGTATACTGCTATCTCAACCTTGAGGCACAATGAAAAGCATCCTGCAAATTTTATGCACCCATGAAAAATTTATGCCATGAATTCTGCAGCTTCATAAACGTGTCTTTCTCCAAAGCAACTCGAGCTGCCCGTGAGAATTACTTTACATTGTAAGATTGCAAAGGAGCATGAGAGTACCTGGAGGCGCTGACAGCAAACACAGCTGCTCCAAGTTCAATGCATCTTTTCCCAGGGAAAACCGTCCAGAGTGAAGCATCATCAAATGAGCGCCAGAGCCTTTCTTCAGGCCACAGCCTCTCAAAGAGAACAAAGCCCAGATGGAGTGCTACGACATAGCCGACACTGCTTTGCGTACCTATTAAACATGTATATATAATGAAATAAAAAAAAAATTCTAATTGGCTAATTTTGTTATTTGTTTCTACTTGTGTGAGTATTTTTTCCGGCTGGAAATAGACAACAGTGTGAGTTGACCCATTTTCCTCCCCTACAGAAAGAGGGCAAGGAAAAACGATAATCTATGAGAAAAACTGAACTGTCTGCGGAGGATCCGGAGAAGATCTAATGAACCTGTATTTGCATATGGCATTTGCATGTAGAACAGTAATAAAGGGCATTTTTTTTCCCTGGTTGAGCTCAGGGGGATGTGTAGTCATTATAAGCACTCAGAAATCCATACAAATGTGGCTCCTGTTCAGACAAGCAGTCTTACTTGTCGGACGCAGGCATTTTGACCTGTCTTTACTCACACATGCACAAAAATCACACGGAAAATGCATCGAGAAACCCAAAGCGAGCAGCTGTAGGGTTCTTGCTTGCATCGGGTTATGACTCCGCTCTCGCTCGTCCAAACATGTTATTTGCTAATTACACTAAACATCTCTTGAACACTTCTTATCCAGTCGCTCTATGCTTTAGGATGCAATGCAATCAGCTACTTGTACAATTACTGTGTTTGGCTATTTAACTGGAGCCCTACCAAGAATTGTGAAACCTTTTTCCCAAAGGTGCTGGAAAAGAGGGCAAATATCTGTGTCTCACAAACGCAGATGTGGATATATAGGGCAGGAACGAGCCGTTCACAGTGTGTAAGTGTACCGGATCAGACACAAGGGCAAATATTATGACAGTAGAGTAAACCGACAGGTTTTTTGTATGACCAGAAGTCACAGTTTGACAGCAAATAAATTGCACAGCAGTGTGAGCAATTAGTATTGAGCTTGGCGGAGATTATTGGCAGAAAAATAGGACGATTTTGGCTTTGATCAAGGGCTAAAGTGTGACAAATTAAGACCTCGTTGTCAATTATCTAACAAGGCACATATTTGAATTATATTAGTTAAATGACTCCAGTCTGAGTAAAACTAATTACACTTACTAAGTTGCATAAAGCAGAACTGCAGTTGATTCTGGCCACTTAATAAGGAAAAACTCATTTCTCACATGTGTGTAAAATGACCATCTACAGTTGTTTTATGTTCAAAAAAAGAAAAAGAGGATGTCCAAAAATTTAAGTATAAGTTTGAGGAAAGGGACAATGACAATAGGGTCAAGCTGGCTGAGACAGAAATAATCATGTAATCCAGGTCCTAAACAAGTTATATTTCATTGGACTTTCCATTTGCATTCACAAATATCTGTAAAGGTTAAGACGCAAATCAAGTTGACCATCAATTTAAAACCACTCTGCAATATGATGGACAAACTCAATAAAAAACACTGAAAATATCACCGGATTTGTAGTCGAATCAATAAAATGAAGATACCCAGAAAATGCTGAAATTTACCTGAGGATTTATGAATCCATACAGTTAATTTGATTTGTCATTTTATCAAAGAGCTTTTAAGTAAAGTAACTTCACACTTCACACTACTAAAGTAGAGTAAAGTCACACCTGAAATCTATAATCTTTCAAAAAGCTTGTTCAGGATCTTATTTTGTACCTTTTAACCAACAACTCCTGCCATAACTCCACATATCAACAAAATGTATTTTGGCATCTAGATTTTAAATTACTATACAATTCAATTATTTTCTCACATCTTTGATAATTTTCATCATATTCTGGAGATGTGGTAAAGGTGGCCTGAATGCTGCACATCTGAGACAAGGAGAGAACTTACAGTAATGCTTTCATTGCTCAGAGCAAACAAAATGCATTTCAATATAATTCAGTTTTTAAAACCGTAATTAGATGATTAGCTCACTGAATGATACTTTTCATTACTTCAGCCATCGAGAGCAGACGAACATAGGATAGTGCAAAGGCTGCAATGTCTTAGAGAACACGTCCACATGTTTGAACATGTCAGAAACCTCTCAAAACTGTGTCACGGCAAATCAGCTCAATCAAAACCCACCGGACTGCATCAGGACAGGACCACAGAGTGAAAATTGACTGCGTTAGACAAGGGATCCTGGGGATTTACTGGATAATGCGTCTTGGCAAGTGCAGTGACTGAGAACAACGTCTGTGAATCTTAAACATTAAACAAAATCAAACTGTTTCTCAAAAGATCAGAGCCTATTGGAGGCTGAGCAGTGTAGAACAATGCAACATTCACAGTGGGACACTCAAGAAACTACTCATAAGAGCAAAAGATGACCATTTACAAATTTTCATTTCTGAATGGGGTTTGACTGTTTGACCTTTCAGTCAACACACAGCATGGAAATGAAATGAAATAACATGAAATATTAGTTAAAGAAAAAATATTAATAACATTAATATTTATAACAAAAAATTTGAACACCAATCGTTATTAAAACAAACCATTTCCTGTTTAGATTTCCTGCTGGATACTCTATGAAAAGACATGAACTTTATATAAAATAAAATAAAATAAAATAAAATGTGTAGTTTATAATATTCATTATATTTCATTTCATTTTTTTTTTATAATTACTTTTTTATTTGATTTAATACAAAAGCATATTAAATACAAGTGTCTACTTTAATGTTTTAAATAACTTTTGAGAAAATAAAACGTCAAAATATTATGGCAATATTAATTACGAAATTTTATTGTATATTAAATGATTAAAACTTCTTGCATTTTTGCTCTTTTTTTAAGACGTATTCAAATTCAAATGACTATTTGTTTATATACATTCACAAATACACGCACACAGTGCAAGAAATAAGTAGCAGTAATGATCACCCATCAAAGTCTAACGTGTGCATCTGAGGGAAATTGGGTTTGCATGTGCAGAGAGCAGAACGTGCGTCTGCTGGCATGAGCATCTGTTCGGGTCAAACTGCTGTGCAAACGGGGGTAAGAACAAACTCGAATTAAAAGCACATTCATTTAAACTAATTTACCAGCGAGCAGCCGGGCCAAGCAGCCCTCATGGGTTATGATATGTCTGTTGTCTCAATATCTTCCCACGACCTTTCAGGAACAGGTACTAATGAGACACGGAAGACAAATGTGGAGTTTAGTAAGTTTTGCATGCTTTAGAGCAAGAGTTGAAGAGTCATAAAATGATTCAATGATTCGTTTGTTTCCCTGCATACTGCAGCTTCTCCGAAACTGTACAGGGTTTGACAAATACATTGGGTCAATTTAATAGTCTCAACATTAAGATGAACGATTTTCAAAAGAACAGTAATTCTAATGGAATGGAATTGTTGTCTTCATGAAAAACTATTCACAGGTTTTCTGGTGCCGTAACTTCACATCACTTGCCTGCTTAGCATATTTCGATTATTAAGCATTAATTAGCATGAAATGAAGTAGCTGCTGATTAATTTCAAAGGTTCTGGCACACCAGCAGTGCACAGACACTATACATGACTTGTAAATGTAAGCATGCTTTGTTCTTGAACTGTACCATATAGCTATCCTCCATAACTACACTCATAATCAGCCAGTTTTAAAGGCTCCTATAATAACAAATCTAATTGTCAAAAAGAGTTCATGTAATATAAAAACATACTGTAACCTTAAGAACCCAAAACCTCATTCTTGCATTCGATCTGTAGGTTTTTGTACATGTTCGTGTACATACACATGCGTCAGATGGACGTTCTTGGCTGCTGCTGCATCTTGATGCTTTTCCTGAATTGAGATACATATTTTCAGACTGGAACCTATGCTTGTTTTTATGATATATGTTAAAACCTTTGAAGTTTTATGCAGCCTAAACAAATACGTAGAACTGTGTGTGTGTGTGTGGGTCGGGGGGTATTAATAAAATAATAAATAAAAAACATATGATGTCCATAACACTAGAGCACACAGCAATATATGTTAGTTTTTTTTTTTTTTTTTTTTTTTTAAGTAATATTACGTTGTTGTTTTTTTATGATCAC
Source organism: Carassius auratus (assembly GCF_003368295.1). Taxonomy (NCBI): domain Eukaryota; kingdom Metazoa; phylum Chordata; class Actinopteri; order Cypriniformes; family Cyprinidae; genus Carassius; species Carassius auratus. The sequence continues at coordinate 62,733 of NW_020525415.1, read as the reverse complement.
AAGCAAAATGAATGAATAAATAAATAATACATAAACATTTTATATATATGAATGGATGACTTGGACTGGATTTTTTTTTCTTTTCATAAAGTTAAATATTCAAATGAATATTCAAATATATCATTAAATGTAATAATGACTAATATAAATTCCACATATCAACATGTTTTTTCATCTTATGCCATTTTTTTTAAACGTATTTTTTTTTAGATATACATGTAGATATTTATCTA
>NW_020525415.1:0-57500 GCF_003368295.1 Carassius auratus | reverse complement strand
AGGGGTTTTTTCCTTGTAAACAATGCATCTAGTACACGGATTCGGGGGAAAATACAGACATTAAAATATGCTAGCCTAAGCAAATCCACTGATGAAAGATTTCAGACTGGTTACCAAACACACAACACTGCAGCTGAGCGACACCACATGAGAACACACAACTTTTACTGGCAAATAAGTAATAAGTCTGACAGCAATGCAATTTTTTTGTATTGTAAAAATGGTGAATAATCAACTTTTCCAAAGGAAAACATTATTATTTTTATTATTATTATTATTATTAAAATAAATGTAAATGACTAATAATAAAAACAAACAATTAAAATAATATTTGTATTTCTAGCAATACTATTATTATTACAATTATTAGAATAAATGTAAAATGACTAATAATAATAATACTAATAATAATAATAAACAATAAAAATACTAGTATTATTATTATTATTATATGTTTTATATATTTTTAAAATAAATATTTTTTTTTTTTCTATCAATTTTGGCACTGGTCACAAAACTGGTCATAACAGTTTCCAGTAAATGTAAACAGACGAGACAAACATATTCATGTCAAAATATCAGATTTGTGCCAAGATATAGTCTGACAGTGTAAATGCAGTGTAAGAACAGCAAATGAAAGCATGATACAGGAGTGATGATCGCTACAGGACCGAAGGTGAAGATGCCGAAGGGAAGACACCCAGAGCATCTGATGCACGTTAAGTGACAGCCTGCGGCTCACGGAGAACAAGAACCAGGCAATAAAAGCAGCCTGGCCGCCGTCCCCTGGGGTGTTTGACGGTAAGGGGATGGTGTAGGCTGTAATGAAGACATAGGCATTGTATCTGGAAAACGGGAGAAGAGATGTGAGGAAATGTCGAGGCCAGATGTGTGCCTCCGAAGCGATTCCACTGGAGCGCTGCTCCAAATACCAATCACGGGTCCCGCTGGTTGCCCTGGCAACAGCACTCCTCTCCAATATAGTGAGCAGCAGGCTTCTAAGAAGACACTTCTCTTTTTTTGACATCCTCCTTCCCGTCTCAAGCCCTACTTATCAGTGTAGTCCTCTTTCTATCGGTTCCTCTCCTATTCACACCACAGGTCTGACCAAACATCTCAAGCAGTGAGGAACCTCTAGATGGAGTCTAGATGCAGTGTTTTTGACACGGCCTCGTCTTCCCGCTGATGAACTATCCCCTGCGGGACGTACCTTCACATCGAATTTCACGCCTCGTGTGCTTCCTGCACGTTTGAGGGGTAAAATCTAAGGTTGTTTACCTGCAGTAGACACGGGCTGAGCACAATCCACAACTTTTGTGTCGAAATGTAGAAAAAAAAGAGAATATGGCAAACCAATACATTTTTTAATACTCATTGTTTCAACTGAACGGAAAAATGCTTCAACTTTTTCTGTTTAACGCTGTCAACTGTTAAAATTATATTAGTAATATTAATATTAGTATTAATAGTAGTTTTATTTTTTATTTTTAATAATAATAACAGCATCACAATAATATTATTAGAACTGTTATTTATTAGACTTAATGCTACAAATGGCTTACTAACCTTTTTATGTGTAGCACTGTCAACTTCTTCTACTGAAAAAAATACAATTATTATTTTAATATTAGTCCATTTTTTTTAATCATCATCATCATCAAAAATAATTATAATCAAGTAATATTGTTTTCTATTTTTTCATTAATATTTTTTCCCTATTTTTTTCTATAAAATTATATAATAATTAATAATAATAATTATTATAATTATTATAATAAACAATCACGTTGCTATTAGTAATATTATTAATAATATCTATTATAAGTATTAATAGTATTATTAGGATTTATGCTACAAAAATACTACTACTATTAATATTATTATTATTATTATTATTTAGAATGATGGAAAAAAAAGACTAATAATAATAATAATAATAACAAAAGCAAATTAAAATACTCACTATTTAAAAAGTTTAGAAAAATAGCTTACTGTACTTTTCTGTGTAACATTATGTCCAATTTTACAACATATTAAGCAGTGCTCTTATAATCGCTAACCCGGGCGTCCTGGAGCTTGTGGGAAACACTACCTGAAGGGCTATCTTGAATAGCAATATGAAATTCACAAAGCTGAAGTCAGTCCATTTTGTTTTTGCTTCAAATTTCTAAATTATCCAATCTAATTACAAGCTAAATAACATGCATTTATCATCTTTGTTTGGATTGTGATTAAAATGCAGTGATTGCCTACAGTTTTAAATGGAACAAGGAAAGCCAGATCTTTAGTTTATTTATATATCGTTAAAACCCTGGTTTTTGCTGTGGTGTCCAAGTAAATTTTTCTTTTGTTCTCCCCCGAAAACAACCCTAACAACCATCTAGAATACCCTGAAAACGACCTAGAACACATTTTGTGAATGCAAATGATCATGTCATTCATAAATATGAACATGTCATGCATTATTTACTCCATGTGTTAAATAATCCTATTTGTATTTGTGATGGACTTGAATGTATGTGCACAGTGTTTGTGAAATCATTGAAGTGCTGCTGTAGTGTCTTATCTGTGTTCTCTTCCCTCGTACCTGGACTTTTTCTCTGCCTATTCTCTCTGTCCATTCGGAGAAACAACATGCTGTTCTTTTACACTCTGTTGGGTTCAGAACCGCCAGACCGGCCTCTTCCACTCCACTGACACCAGCCCTTATCAGACACACACACACACACACACACACACACACACACACACACACACAGGTCACCAGACAGCAGACCAGCACATATTCAACTGCAGGATCCAGACTGTTAAGATTCACCTTTACGTTCTGTTTTAATGTGAATAATACAGAAATAAACTGAACTTGAAGAGTCTGTGAACTCTGATAGAGGTCAAACTGTGGACTACAGTTCTTGCTTTTATGCTTTGAAAAAAGTCTCTTATGACCATCAAAGCTGCATTTCATTCATTAAAAAAAAAAAACATAAAAACACTAATATTGTGAAATATTTGTACAATTTAAAATAACTGTTTTCTATGTGAATATAATGTAAAATGTAACTTATTCCTGTGATTTAGCTGTATTTTCAGCATCATTCCTCCAGTGTCACATGATCTTCAGAAATCATGAAAATATACGCATTTGCTGCACAATAAGTTTTATTATTATCAGTGTTGAAAAAAGTTGTGCTGACAAATATTTTTAACGAAACTGTCAAAAATGTTACTTTTCAGGATTCTTTGATAAACTGAAAGTTCAAAAGAACAGCATTTATTTGAAATACACTGTAACGTTATAAATAGCTTTAATATTGCTTTTGATCAATTTAATGTGTCGTGGCTGAATAAATATTAATAATAATAAAAAAGAAAATTACTTAAACCAATTATTTCAATGTATGTCTAAGTGAAACTGGATATTCATTGATGAAAAATTGGTAGGACCTGAATTTAACCATAAAATGTGTATAAATTCAGTTTATGATATGTCCAAACCCCATTTCCTCCTTTTATGCTGTGATCACTTCACTGTCCCTGACAAAAAAGGTAAAATACATTAAAAGGGAAGAAGGGAAGCAAAAACTGAACATATGAATATCATTCATTGCCTTCGACCCCAACTTTAGTGGCATTTCATTCGCAGGAGATCTACAGGTATGCTCTCTTCAAATCCAAAAAAGCCCAATTCTCATCAGTCGAGAGAACAGACATCAATCACTGAGGGAGAGAGAGAGAGAGAGAGAGAGAGAGAGAGAGAGAGATTTGAGATCCATTATCACAAGAACCTGTAACCATCAGAACAGACGTGTTCAATATAGTGAGTCTGACACACATTACAACATACAACACCCTGGTACTGAATTCATTTATTATTTTAGAGTCGCATGTAAGTGTCTGCCTCATAACAAGCACTTGATTAATAAAGACTCACATTTAGGAGCACACATAATCTGTACTCCAACAGGCACAAGACTCGCTTCTACATGAAGTCATGTGTTCAATACAAATGCACTTTCTGCACTGATGGCTTCTGCATGTATCACTTGTTTCACACTCTAATGACTTTTTGCCAGTATCTCAGCAACATTGCGTTCTCCTCTGACTTTATTACCACAATATATTGTAATGAGAGGCAAATAAATCATTTTGTTAAATGATGAATGCTTAAAAAAAAACTAGAGAATGTTTTGTTTTTTTATCAATATGGGCAGGGATGCACAACATATTAACACCATGAACTTATTTAAATATTTAGGACATCATCAGACACTAACTTAAAGGGATATTGACTGATTATAGCAAAGTTTATTATAAAAAACAAGAATTGTTGCAAGTATTGATGCAACTGGGAAAACTCTACCTAAATAATAATAATACAAATTTAAAACACCAACTGATTCTAACATGACTATCTTAAATAACAAAACAGACAAGAAGTGCTTGGTGAGCGAAGCTCTGGCTTTCAGGAAAATATTGCATTTTAATGACATGCATTAGCACTCAGGCTACACAAAGAAGGCTAAATTGCCTCTGCCCTTCATGTCACAGCACAGCTACAGTTCTGTGAAATCATTTGCCAAGACAATCTCAGGCAGATGTTGGCGACTGCTCATTCGACGTGGCCATAAGAAACATACCCATGTCTTAATCTAATTTCACAGCCAAGCATATTTTCCCAAAAGGATTAGAAAGTAAAACTGTCAGGAGCACCTGAGATGTCCAATCAATGGAAGCACCAATGCTAAAGCCTCTTACAGAGTCCAGAAGGAACGGTTTATCCACACATGTGACTGATGTCACAGTTCACAAATGGTCTCTTCACCAAGATTGGTATTTATGTTGCATACTAGGAACAGAAGACCTACAATTTTAAACTTGCTCTTGGAAAAACTAGATTTTACCCATTGAAGGTGGTCAATATGATCAACAGGTCAACCTTGTATTTCAGTATTAATTATTATTTTGAAATAGCTTTACATTTTTATTTTTTTATTTTCATAGTTTAAGTTTTCTTAAGTTTGTCATTTTATGTACTTTTGTCAGCTTAGCTTTAATTTATTTTTATTTCAGGTTTAGTAATTCAACTTAGACTCATTTTATTTCAGTTAGTTGCCAAGGCAAGCTTTCTAATATTCAAGTTTCAGTTTTTCATCTAATTATTATTTATTTCAGCTTTGTTTAAATTAAATAAAACTATTTTTTTTTATAGCTTTAGCTTTAGTTAACAATAAAAATGCAAAAGCTGGAAGCCCATCATCCAACTGATCTGGAATTTTAAATAATATTGTTATGAAGTTAATGATTATTCATGGATAAAAAATAACATAATTTATCAGAAACTAGTTAAAACTGGATTTTCTAGCAGGGTGGTACTTGACGAGTTTGGGGTGGGGCTACCTGATTTGCTGACCAATGGCAGACGAGGAAGTGTGAGGATGAGTGTTGGAAACCTGTCTAGAAACAGTCATTATTTTTTGCAATCCCATTTTAGTGCCGTTAATGAAAAGACTCAATTAATTCACCTTCAAGCTCTCACAGTGTGATCCCCTGCTCTTTGGATTGATAAAATAATTTTTCCAAAGCGTGTCCAGATAAATGCAGAGTGGGATGGATTATGCTAATGTGCCCTATGAGTAAACGAGATGGAGACAGCTAAATGATACCCCGGCGTTTCAACACAACTCTGCTGCATTTGATTTCCCCTTATTTTAATACTGAAAAAGATGTCAAGGCAAAAGTAGACACAACAAAATGAATCAAATGCCTCAATGCTGGAAGAAAAAAGCAAGGAAGAAACTAATTTATTTTCCATGCAAGCCTGGAAAAAACAATCAGTGCTTTCTGTTTGCTGTTTGTAGTGCAGCATTAAAGTTGAAAAAAGATGTCCATCTAATCCAAAGACCAATGGATGAAAAAATACATGAGCAAAAATTGATCTATCAGTTGAATACCAACCAAAATGCACAGCCCTATCTTATACAAAAGAAAGACAGCGATAGCGACAAGCTTCCTTTCCTCGAATGTGATGAAAATGTGATCGACACATTCACCAGCAAAAGCGACTCAATAAAGCGCAGCTGTTGCTTCAACTAGCCTGGCCAAATTCAATTAGAGGTGAGCGCTAATAGGTAAGCCGACTGCAGGCCATTCAATTCCTAATGACACATTGACAGCGATGCTGCCGAACAACCATTGAATGCTGCTATTTGCTGCTTCCGCTTTGGGAAAGAGACTGATGGAGAGAAAGGGAGCAAGCGCTTGTCTTCCCACACACCCATACACAAGAGTTACTGTACATCCTCAACATGAGAAAGGAAATCTGCACTGCATGCCCACACTTGTCTGTGTGGAAAGAAGAGGAGGTGAGAAATCGAAACGGGAGGAAAACGGGAAATGTAAACGTGTAATATGTGGAAAGACCTGGGAAGATGTTCACAGAGGAAGAGGTGAAATGTGACAACTAGTGCATCCGAGTTGGTTTTGGATGCCAAGGTGAATGGGAAACTTGTGCATGGCATGTTCTCTTAGCGAGCCATCTCATCTACACCCTGTTCCCTGTAGGATATCACAGCTACTTTCAATCTGACTCCAGACACGGGCCACTATTAGAAATCTAGGGCTCTCGTCTAAGCCACTGAGCTATTTATTCTCACTGCTTTGCCTCGTCACAGACAAAATCGATTTTAATTAAAACAACTACTGTCCTGAAAAAGTCCCTTGTGATGCGGTAAAGAGAAAAGGTAGAGGGTTAAAATAAAGTTCAGTTCTTCAGATCTTACTCGATGGCTTTTTTATCTCCATGCATGGAAATTAGATCTCGTTAATATCCCACTGTTTTCTTCTTTGCAGAACTTTCCAGCTTCTCAGATTTTCTTCAAGATGACTGTGAGTTTCATGACATGAAGATGAGTTTATCTTTGGATTAATTTTATACTGTAGCTCTATACTCTTACTGTGTCTTTATTTTAGGAGAAACATCTGAGTCAAAATTGATATTTCAATGAAGCAACCTCTAGAGCCACAAAAAGAGCAGCATCTGTGCAATTACAATTTTCTATGGCAGTATGACAGAAAAACACAAATGAGATCTCTTTAATACCTCACTTGTTTCTCCTAGACATCATTAAGATTAAATTGAGATCAAATGGAGACTTTTGCTAAACCCTTCTGAAAAAGAAATCTCAACAATCTTGACTCAGATCTTAATGTGAACTCAAACTGATCTGAGCTGCATGTTCTTTTATAAATCATTGAACATCTGAGACAAATTGAGGTTTTTGCTGAATACTTCTGAAGAATAAGACCCCAAATGTATTAACATTAAAGTTTCAGAAGCAATCTCAACAATTTCTTCTTGGACATAAAGATCTCATTATGAACTCAAACACGTTTCAATACATTCTCAAATGACCTGAACTGCTCTCCACAATTAATTTATAGCTCTGTATGACAACTATGTACTCATTCACATCTGTTTTATTGCTCCTTCAGGATTTTAGGAGTTAATACTTCAATGAAACATAACAAAAAACTCTCACAAACAACAAAAGAGTTACAATTTTCATCTGTGCATAGGACACACCACTGAAATCTCTTTTATATCTCAATTCTTCATCCTAGACAGCACTGAGATGTTAATAAAAGGCACTTTAAGACACACATCTGAGACAAAAGTGATAACTAAGAACTTCAAATCCCTAGAGCTACAAAAGAGCAACATCTGTACAGGACATTTTTATTCATCAGTGTGAAACTGAAGAAAAACACAAATGAGATCTCTTCATTGCCTCAAATGTTTCTCCTAAACAACACTGAGAACAAATGGAGACTTTTGAAGCTTTTATAGTTTGTCCTATCTAAGCTGCTCTTCATTGCTCTGTGCTCTTAGCCTAGGAGAACTTTTGTCTCATCTGTGTCTAGTTTTAATCCTCCCAAAACATTTTAGAAGAACCATCTGAGACCAACATGATGCATCAATAAATGCTGCAACCACAGAGCAATAAAACGTTCCTCTGGGAACAAACACGCACATATTTAGTTCGACAGGCTCTGATTAGTTGTAACTGATGAATGCTCAATCATGCATGAATACAGAGCTCACCAAGGGAAGACAAGATTTTGACTTGTGCAATTACAACTTTCCTCCTACGAAGAGACATGTCTAAATTCAATCACCATCAGCCGGTCTTCCCACACGAGCTCGCACCTACAGGATTTGTAAGTGATATATATTCTGACACCTCTGTGTATGGACAGGCTGTGCACGGCTCTTCTGGGAAGAGCGGAGCTCTGTTGTCTTATCTCGAGGGCAATCGCTGTCACAGCCAATGTCAGTGACTCACTGAGGTGGTGTATGTGCGTACGTGTGAGCCCTGGGACAACAGTCCACGTGCAACGGGACGAGTATTTTCCTTCCTCTTCCTCCGTTTCTCCCCATCCCCCTCCTACAAAGAGCGTTACGTAATGCATGCATGGAATATTAAATGGGAGAGGATGCCTTGGATTTTTCATGCGTGGGAGGGTTGAACAAAAATAGCTTAGATTATGCACTAGTGGCAGCACTACTGAAACAGCATTTGACTTCCTCCTGTAAATGGAACGAGTCGCTGTGTTTTTAAAACAGTCCGACTCCGACGGTTACGCTTTTGACCTCTTGTCCAATTGCTGCGTGAGGAAATCCTCGCCTGTAAGCTGAATGTTACCGCAAGACGATTAACTCGTTTAATTAATGTGCAACAGGATCAAGTCCAGAACACTGAGTGAAGATGAAGGAACGTTTGTAAAAAAAAAAAAAAAAGCATGAAAACAACAGCATGAAAAAAAAGAAAAACAGTGTTTAATAAATAATTAAGTTATAATTATTATTACAATAATTTTTAGGAAGTGTAAGTTTATTAGCATTTTATTGCTCATAAGGGCAATAATTATAAATGTAAATATACTAATGTAAATATAGGGCCTATACATCGGGGGGATAAAATAACTATAGAATATAAATTAAACATAATATAAAATAAATATAATACAATTTATTATATTCGATTTAAATAAATACATAAACAGGTGAAAAGTGTAAATAAATGTTCAATAAATGAATGGAAATGGAATAATAACAATATATAATATAATATAATATAATATAATATAATTGACACCAATGTTCAATAAATAATTCAATGGAATGGTCATCATCATAATAATAATAATTTATATTATTATTATAATTGCAATAAATATAAATATATAAATTAATATATAAAATTTTCACCAGAAAAGTAAAAGACATTGAAACATTATGAGGTCAGAAATATAATTCGACAGCACTGCGTACCATCATTTCCCTCCTCATTCCTAGAATCATTCGGCCTGTAAACATTACAACCGGTCGTAATTCAGCTCAAGGTCTCTAAGAGACCCATTCAAGAGCCACACTTGTTTCCAACCGCATCGGGTTACGTTCCAGCAGCAGCTTCCATAATAAATCTGAACACTTTTCAGATAAACAGGGTTGTGGCCAAACAGACAAAAGATACAAGATGCCTAAATCATCCCATCTCCATTCTGCTCAAGACAGAGAAAGCACTAGTCAAATTCTCTCGAAATGCAAAGAAGGATGAACGGCATCGGGGAGTGCTGATAACTCTGTGGCTCGTATGCAAATACACAACAGAACAAATGCATGAGAGTCGTTTCTATTTCACCTCGCTTAGCAGCGTGTAAATAATTTTTGATATGTAAATCTGCTGGTTACAGCTCTGTTACAAAAAAACAACAACCGGATATTGCAGACAGATGAGAAAATGGAAGAAATAGCATGAGGAGAAAGGAAGAGGCTGTCACTGAACATTAGCCATGCATCTGGCCTCTGTACTTTGAACTGAACGAGGAGGGCTGGGGGCGTTTAAGTGCTCATTTGATTCCCATTATTTCATAATCATTATTATTACTTTCCATTCATTTCGAGAAACAATTATCACCTATATAAAACCATTTACATCAGGAAAATTCATTGCATTTGCATGCAATTATTAAGAATTATATCAAAGCAACTTTGAAACAAATCACTGGCTCAAGCCATAAACACATCACTTCCTGCTCGAAAAGCAAAACCATTTCTTAAACTTACGCATTCATTCACGGAAGAAACCGGAATGAACTGGAATCAATATTTCCCAAAATAATATTTTATTGCTTATATGTTGATCTTTACATGCAAGGAGACATAATGGAGATGTCAGTTTTGTTTCTTATGGATATCAATTTTGTCTTGATACACCTGAAACTCCAAAACAATAAACACAAATGAGTCGAGATGAGACACAAATGAGAAATAGATGTCATAAAGTAAGAGAGTTTGATGAGAAATGTATTAGCGATGGTGTTAACTAAAACTAAAAATCGTTTCCATTCATTGAAATAAAGCTAAAATCAAACATAATATACAAATAATAATAGATATAAACTGTAAATGAAAATCAGAAACATTGCTAACTGAAATAAAATTACTACATACTAAAATGACCAGAACTGAAATAAAAAAAAATCAACAAAATTAAAGCTATATAGATATATTTAATATATATAAAAAAATAAAAAAAAATTACGAAAGCAAATAACAAATTTACTAAAACTTAAATTGGAATACAAACTAAAAATATAAAATAAAAGCTAATTAAAATATTAATAAATACTACAATAGCATAAAAATAATACTGGTTTATAGATTTCTGACTTTTGGTTGCTCCGTTAGCTGCTTGAAACCAATTAAATTGCAGCAAAAATTACATTTTGGCAGTAAATTTATCACATTTGTTATTCACATTCTGCTTTGTGTCTTTTCTCCAAACTTTTCAGACAATGTTTTGTCTTCTTAACAACAGATCTGACCTTTACATAGAAATATGCTGTTACAGTACAAAGCAACTAGTAATTGCTAGGATGCTCATGGTGTATTTTATGTAACTAGTCAATGACTAAGAATCACCTGTGAAGGGTGATTTAACCAGAAGTAATGCTGTAACACCAAACAGTGACTGTGAAGTCCTTGGTCTGGCTGTGTGTGTGTGTGTGTGTGTGTGTGTGTGTGTGTGTGTTTAAACGGAGATAAAGGGGACCTTGAACTGTCAGCGCTGACCTTTAAGCTTGTGGGTGTGCGGCAGATAACAACAGACTGATTAAAAACCTACAGCAGATACTCAACCACCACAACTGTATCAACACTCTCACTCACTCATCCATCTCAGCACACACTGAACTCCTGCAGCGATAGCGTGATAACTGCTCCAGATGTGATGATACCACACAGACTCGCTGTTCTGTACGCACAAGTTATTACTGCTGTTGAGCTTGACAAACTATAATTGGGTCAAAGTGTTTCAAACGGTTTACCAACAATGTTAGCAGTGTTTCACTTGGACTGTGCTTTTCCAGTCAGTTTCATAATAAGCAAAAAATCTTTGTACACTTCTCATAATAACATAAAAGATCTCTAATATTGTGTTTTATGCCATTGCTTTGGAAAAGCATCTGTCAATCGAACTAAAATTGAAATATTGATAGATTTAGTAGATTATCCAATGCACTTATCAAATCAAAAGGCTGTGATTAATTAAATAAGATGTAGAGGTCATGATCTGCTTGTTTTTGGCATCTCTGAACTCTGAGTTTACCATGCATTTTGGAAAGCAACATGCAACCAGGTTTGCTTTTCTGTATAAATCTAGTAAAAATCTGTAAACTTCTTTGAACAAAAATGTTAGAAATCATACAAATGGAAAAAAGCATTTGTAAACCTGTCACCACAGAAACTCCAGTTCACCATCAAAATTAAAGCTTGTGGGTTTAACACTTGCAAGCAAAGAAATTAATACATATTCTTAATTCACAACTGTATTGCAAAGTAAAAATAATTAATATATATATATATATTTATTTTTTACACTGCACATTTATTGCAATAGTAACATTTCTGTCTTAAAAGTAATTAAAAATACTATAATTTGCATTATTATTAGCAATTGTATGTTATAATAATAATATAATAATTACTATGATATCCAACATGTTTTCCTGAAAACATCAGGGTGAATGTATTGAGACTTACAGTAGACCCTAATAACAAATAAATGAGGTTGGAGTCTAGACTAGTAACCCCCTAGCAACAGGATTATTACAAAAACTAAAATTAATACTAATACTATAAAGTTTCTTTACTTTAACAAAATATTTACTTGAATAAAATATTGAATTGTTTTTATTAAAATATTATAATTATTATTATATTCTGTTTGTTACAAGGCAATGCAAATTATTTTACCGTATTTTTCGGATTATAAGTCGCAGCCGAGTATAAATTGCATCAGTCCAAAAATAAATAATGATGAGGAAAAAAACATATACAAGTCACATTGGACTATAATTGCATTTATTTAGAACCAATAGAAAACATTACCGTCTCCAGCCACGAGAGGGCGCTCTTTGTCTTCAGTGTAGACTACAGGAGAACTGAGAAGCATAGAGCGCCCTCTTGCGGCTGGAGACGGTAATGTTTTCTATTGGTTCATTTCTCTTGGTTCATGTCAAATTAATTTTGATAATTAAGTCGCACCTGACTATAAGTTGCAGGAACAGCCAAACTATGAAAAAAGTGTAAGATGCGGTATATATTTTTTTAAAGAACTGTTCAGCCTTCCTGTGGCTCAAACAGTAAAGCATGGTGAAAACAACAACACGATCATGGGTTCAGTTTCCAGGCAAAACCAGAACTGATAGTGTACCTTGACTGCAATGTAAGTCACTTTGGATAAAAACATCTGGAAAATGCATAACACTTTTTTTTTTTGGTCTCTGAAATGAGCTTGGAGCTCTTAATTTTGCACCAGATGGATGCATTTTAAAATCCAGATGCTTACTGATGAAACTTCAACCATTAATTTTCTAGATATGGCTCGTGTCTCACCTTTGTGTTTGTCTGATAAATACTGCAGGACGACTTACAAGCTGAGGTTTGTTCAACTCACTAACCCGGAACATGAGCAAAAACAGTGCAAACACTCCCAAATACTTATTCATGTTGTTGAAATAATGGATTTTTTATGCACACGACAGCTTTGATGAATTAGTCCAGGAGTGAATGAAAGAGTGAATCAGAGTGGCTGTGGCTTTTCAGCATGTATAAAATACTAAACGCAGCTTCTTGAACCCTAAGCTCTTTGAACCCCTGTCAACAGACTCATTCGTGTCTCAGTCCATGTGAGCCAAGACTTATTCATCACTGCAACTTTTTCCACGGTTCGATGTGAATTTCCAGACTCATTCTTTATCATTAAAGTCCTCCTCCCAGGCTAATCATATACTACGCCGATAAACAAATCACTCTGGTGGCAGGGAACTACAGAGGTCTGTTAGTGTGAGGAAAAAAAAAACGCTGTTCACCTTTTTGACTTTGTGCAGCTGGTTCATATTGCAGCGTTTGGTTTCCTTGGTCTGAAATAATCCGAGGCTCTTGAGGGACCGCGATTAGTCGTGATAACTGCTGGACACTAGCTGAGATCAGCGGGATAAATGGGATGGTCCTACAGGGCGGGTCGTGAACTGCGCTCGCTGGGGAGCCTGAACCACTATAGGGACTGATGGAGGGGCGAGATTTCAGAGCAACACGTTTATATCACAGTCCATTTATAAAAGAGCCCAGAGCTACGGACACGCACAGAGAGGAAAGAGGCTTCCATTCAAGTCAGTCTAAACTAAATTGTTAAAAAATATATTTGATGCATGCTCTTTTTTTTGTTTTTGGCAAAGCCACCAGAATGAAATACTGAAGATCAAAACATTGATGGATCTCTTTGTTTGTGACCAAGAGACTGGTTTTAATATAGGTTTTAATTATTCAGTAGCCTGTGTTCTGCACTGAAATATACTAGCGAAAAACTGCTGAATATTTCCTTTGTCAGTGGAAGAAAAATTATATTGACACAATCCAAAATACAGTTTCATGCCCAGAAAATATTCTCAGTTCACCCATCACTGGCTGGGGTATCAACAAGTTAAAGTGCGACCTGGATGGAGGGCATCTGACTGTGACATTAAGTTATTAAGCTGATGTTGATGTGTGTGTGTGTGTGTGTGTGTGTTTGGGTGGTATGACTCACCAAAAGCAATCACATACTTTTCACCATCAACTCCTCTCAAACTCAATGTTTAATAGCCTGCAATGTTTTGCCACAGGCACCTTTTATACCTCCTTCAATGAAAAAACACAACTGAAGGTCAGTCTCCTTCACATTGAACAGAGGGAAATGGCTGCTTTAGAAGCTAATTGCAGCCATAACATAGCTCTATACATCATATCCCTCAGCTGCATGATTTCTTGGAGACAGATTTCATATTTAAACAGCACAGCTCCTCCACAGAAAGATCATGAACTGAGTCTTATATGACAACCTCTAAATACTATACACTACAATACAAACACTAGAACATATGCTACATTACGATTTCAATCGAGTTTCAAGGACGCAGAGCAAAAACCAAGCGCCATGATTATTTTTTAATGATTTGACGGCTAAACCTTATGAAAAATACAGTGACCAGTTCTCGCTCAGAACAGAAGAGTTCAGTCTAGCAGCTACAGAAAGAGTTTGAATCCAAATGAGAATGTCTTTTTCTACTGCAAACAGGAAGCAGGATGCAATTTCAGTTTGAATGTAAGGAAGAAGCGTTTAATATTTTAATTAGTAAAGTTGTTTCTCAATCACAATTAGTTTCTTGTTAACACTTCATTTGAAAGTGTATGTTGTGCACCTGCCGATAGGTGCATATTACTAACATGTTCTTTAAATAACAAAGAAAAAATATTGTGTTTTTGAGTTGGTCTATGGCACAATATATTTTCAGTTCCTCAAAATAGCAATCCGGCAAAACACCTATTTTTTTGACCAGCACGCCCATGGGCGCACAAATGGATGCAAATGCATTTGATAATTAAACAATGCGCAGGACGGGAAAATGAAAACTAGCAAAAACAAATGCGCCTGGTGTATGATAGGGACCATAGATGGATAGAACAAATGACAGAAAACTAGATAGAATGAGAGGAAGACAAATATAAAGAATGATAGAAGGAACCACAGAATGATAGATGACAGAGATAAAAAGAATGAACGACAGAACAATAGACAGACTAAAAGAACGATATAACGATAGAATGATAGATTGAATAATATATAGAATGACAGAACAATAGATAAAATGACAGAACGGAATATATAGATTGATAGAATGATGAATAGATAGATAGAACGATAGATAGAACAATAGAATGATAGATAGATAGATAGATAGATAGATAGATAGATAGATAGATAGATAGATAGATAGATAGATAGATAGATAGATAGATAGATAGATAGATAGATAGATAGATAGATAGATAGATAGATAGATAGATAGAACGATGTGGTCTGTATTTAAAGACTGCAGCTTTATTTCTGGTGTTTAATGGCAAATGAAGGTGTGGAGAAACCCAGAGACACACAGCTCCTGCCTGCCACCACAATCCATCATCAGCCCCAGAGACAATGATGAAACCAGAGGCAACAGCTCATGATACAGAGCGTCCTTTAGCATACGAGAAAATCCAGATCACACCAGCATGTCATCTAAAGTCACGGCTCTCCATGCAACTGCAGTAAAGTTATCTATCAAGGCAAATTCACTTCCAATATCCTGCAGTTGAAACAACCATCATAATATGAAGAGCGTGAACATTTTGTGCTTATCAGTGTGAAGATGTGCAATTATCACGCATGCTTTAATGCATTTCAAACTGAATCAGCCAGACCGGAGGAAGATCTTCCAGCTCATGCTCTCTGTCTACAGAATGATGAGGAATTGTTCGGAAAAAGCTATATATGGAGATGATTTGGGCACATATAATGCTAACTACTAACAGTAGGCTCATGCTCCATCATTTAAGCCAATCCGGATTAACATTAGAACAAATTTTGCATATAAATATGCAATTATTAGCTTAAGAGATCCACTCTTTTCCACCACATTTCTCTCAGTGCTCTCATTTAAACCAATAGGACTGAGCTCAGAATATTACGGCCACATACGAAAGTTATTATGATTAAATCTAGGTTAATATTTAGTGCCAGTCATGATTAATAATTCAAACTATACATTGTTCCTGCAGGGAGGCTCAAAAATGGTTCAAGGCGGTAATATCAGTGCAAGAACGATTGCCGCTGCCTTTTGGATCATAACAATACGGTAAGATCCTGGATGTGAATCATAACATCATTACAGCGTGTCTTTTCTTTGATGCAGCTGAACCGTGAGTCCTCTCTGCTCTTCCTTGAGATTCAAGCGGTTATTTCTGCTCATCCTTTCTTTGTGTGTAGACGCTGTGTTACATAACAAGCCTATGAAGGCTTTGCATGATGACGCTAGCAGCATCTACACAGCTACGACCCCCACCTCATGTCTGCTTCTACCCCGCTACAACCAACCATGAAGTGATGCTCCTGCAGAACACAGCTGCCCTCTACAGTTCACATACATTACACTCATCAACGTGCACTTCTGAATATAGGAATGCAGGAATAAGAATACAGGTGAGCATCCTAATGTGAAAAAAAAAAAAAAATGCATTCAAATATAAAATTAAATATGAATATAAAATATAAAAATATATTTGCATGAAGAATTTTCCCCTCAATTTTCCGGTGTTAAAGTAAAAGTAATGAATCCAGGCTTCTATTTTTTGAGCATTTGTTTTTGTAGTTCCGATTACACTTGATGCAATTCTCATTTATACAAATTTATAAAATGTATTTAAAATGTAAATAAATAAAAATGAAAATTCTGATTTAAATGATGAATTTAATGATGCACAAAAACTTATAAATGAATAAAAAAATAATAATAATATAAAAAAATTAAGTGCACATTATTATAATGATAATTTAATGATTTGGATTATGGCAAAAATTGGAGTGCTAAAATGTAAAGAAATATATATATATATAATAATAATAATAATAATAAATTCAACTGTTGTAAAAGGAGCCTTAATTTTCTTTATGCAAAATATTCTATTATTTATGCTTTTTAAATATTTATTGAAGGTAAGTTATAAAACAGTCACAATACTTCTCCTCTGACATCTTCAATTTCATAATCTCACAAATAAACCATAAACTAAAATAAATTAATAATTATAAAAATAATTTGCATAAATACTATCATGTGTTAGAATGCATTTTGAAAATTTCTGTTTGCACAATTGTTTCTATTTTTTTTAATACAAATATAAAATGCTTTTATGATGCACACTTTACATATTAACTATATACATATATTTAAATAAATGTAAATAATAGATATATTTAAAAACAATTAATAAATCTGAATTCTTTTAACATTAAAAGGATTTTTTGTTTTGCATTTTTTTATTCTTTTTATTACGGTAATTAAACTTTGGGAGCTAAAATGCACTAAAGTCGGAATAAAATTTTTTTTTATTTTTGTATGCAAAATATTCTCTCAGAATCATATTTCTTTTGGAATAAATTTCATCAGTAATTTAGTGAAAGTTACAATCGCATCTGCAGCATGAGAAGTTATGGGTAACATCTTAAAAAAAGCATTCAGAAATACTACAAGTCAGGTTCAAGCAGACATGACAAAAAAAAAAGGTCTTATTTTATTACTGGTGTGCAATCTAGTGGTGTAGAAATGTTATTGCATCTCTTTTAAAATTGATCTCTAGCACTGCAGATTTATTTAGCAGACATTTAATATGAGGAATATAATTTAGCCAGCACTCATATCTAACCATGACCTCGAGGAAAGGCCTGTCGTTGATGTTTATAAGCAACATTTATCTCAAGACTAGACGAGATTAAAATCAATGTGAAGAGATGCACTAATACAATGACATTACAGCACAGACGAGTGATCTGACAGTAATATCAATATCTATCAGACGTTTGGTGTTCATGTGCCCGTGCAGTGTGTGTGTAACGGCAGATCCAAGCCGAATCTCTGACTTGTCCTTTCAGGAAAAGGGTAATTCAGTTATCATTTTATGACTTTAACAGTAAAACAAAAACGATTCAGGTAAAAAAATAAAATAAAAAAATCACAACAAAAACAACAACAATCAAATCAAATAATTATATAAAGCATGAGTTCAGCTAGACTGAGACATACGCATATTTTACATGTGACATATAATATCACATGCATGAAGGATGTGTATTTCAGTTTAATTTAGGCTGAAAAGGATTGTTTTAACTTTATATTTGGTAATTTAATATTTTAATATTACAAATAAATATCACACACACACACACACACACACATATATATATATGCATAATGTGTGGATATTAGATATTTTTTTATAATATTAAAATGTGAGTGTGTGTGTATAAATCATGCATGAAAGGTGTTCACTTTAGCGTTCAGATGTTTTCACTTTATATTTAACTATTTAATGTTTTATTTAATATTATAAACAAATAATGTTATTTATGTTATTTATATAATAAAATACAGTATTTCAGGCTGAAAAAGAATTGTTTTTACATAGACACAGAAGAAGAGCGTGATGGACGACGTTCCACAACGAGTGAATCCTGTCCTTCTGTAAATCCCACAGAGCTCGTGATCACCACATTATTACCTGACAGCGGCTGGTGGGACTGAGAGACGGATTAGACTAATAGACACAAAAACTGTGCCACCAGTCCAGCATTATGCTAAAATGGTGAGAAAGCTTCCATGTCTCTCACAGAATGGAAACAAACAGCTCGATGTGCTAGCATGAAGAAAGGATGGACTGCTCATTGAGAGCGAATCGATCTGCATATCCCAATACGCTAATGGCCTCCGCCGAATTTGGACAGCAATTGACTCAAAGCATTATGCAGATGAAACCAAGCTGAGCAGCCAATGACAACAATGATAGCTATCAGCTAAAACAATAGAAGCTGTTCTGGCCACATTTACTGCACTGGACGGATATTTTGCCACTATATAGTGTTTAACAAGGGAAATTAGGACCTGCTTAATATGAAAATTGTCCCAACAGGTTAAAAAAACAAAAATTTCAAGTCATGAAGATCTCTGGGGAATTTTTATATATATATATATATTAATATATATATATATATATATTGGTGTAATTCAATAGCATAGAATCGCAGCATAGTTTATTATATTTATCATAAATATTTGCATGAATTAAATCAATCATTGCATCAATCATTTTTAGAAAATTCTAGGGAATCTGCATAGAACTGAATAAAAATAATATATTGATATTTAATCTTAATATGTTTTCAGTACAATTTTATTGTTTTACTTTCAATATGGTTATTTTATTGGCTTTAAATATTTTAATTCAGAGCCATTAAAATTATTTTGTTAAATTAAAAGTCTTACAAAATTATTTTATATTATTTAATAAAATAATGAATAATTATTAAAAAGCATTTTTTTGGATTTTAGTCAAGTGCATCCAGATTTTTTGGTTTCATACCAGAATTTTCATTTTGGGGCATTTTTTTCTTTTAATGGTTTCAGTGTTACTTTAGTTAACTATAATTAATTTAGAAAACAATTTAGTTTGTAAAATGAAGCTAGCTATGAAAACAAGTAATTGTTTACATATTAAAATACAAATAAAAGAAATAAGTTTATGCCTGAATGTTTATTGTGCATATTAATACTACTTACAGTATGCATACAGTAATGGCATTTTCCTGTTGTGTTTTTAGCACACAAAACAAGTTCTGTTGTCAAAGCTTTGGTTCCCATGCACAACATACAAAGTCCTCCTTTACTTCTGCCAAAACTCCAGCGTGGGACGAAGTGACACACTTTCCCAAACAGCTTTAAAAGCGCTGTGTGCAGGACGTTATTCTCGAAAGATGCACTCTTTGTCTTTGTGCAAACAATTACTAAATCGAGACGAATTTGTCCATCACGGCGCCTCCAGTAGAAGCTCATTGCCAAGCAGCCAAAACTCCCACGCTGCACGTCTGTGATGGAGAACACAGCTCTTGTGCAGCAGTGTAATATGTATGAGTTATTACTGACATGGTTAAAAACAGCTTATGGCCCTGGTTCTGTCTGGTGTGTGAATTAAGCCAATTATTGCAATGACGAAATACTGTATTTGGCACTCAGGCTACTATTTCTGGCTGCTTGATAGAAAATAGTACGTGTGATTAGCCATGTAAGTCGTCCACATGTTTAACAAATAGTCTAAGCGGGCTACAATAGATGAAAATTAAGAAATTAACTATATATTTTACATTTCACACCACATAAGTAGGGGATAGGAATAGGACTGGAAATAGTATTAATACCAATACTGCAATGGTTTTTATACAAACAAACCAAATTAAAAATTTAATTAAAAATAAATAAATAAACAAATATATAAATACATTCAAATCAATATTTTTGAAATTAATTAAATTAGTTATTACACCATGGAAAGTTCTTACAAGCAACTTAATTGTTCGAGTTTTAAAGAATTAAAATATATATATCAAACACCTATCTTGAAAATAGAAAAAGAAGGTATGTTCTTTGAAAATGTACATTTATGAATGTAAAATTAACTCTTCACAGAAAAGTTTGGGAATAAATTTCTTATGCAAAATGGATTGAAACCAATAAACAAACAAACAAACACTTTACAATAAATTGAATACAATAAACACCAAAATTAGTGGATAAAATGATTGGGTGAAATACTGTCTCATATCTAACTGGGTAACAATTATGAATCATTTAATAAAAAGACAAGAAACAATTATTGTTATTAATTTTTTTAATTAATACATTTTTTATTAATTATTGCAATTTATTTCTATGTTACTGAATTTATTATTCACAGGCAGATAGATAAATCTTAGTTATATTAAGTATATAATTATAAAAGAATATAAACATTAATAAATCGGCAAATGAAGAGATTATATTGACAACCAAATTAGCACTGCGTCAGTGACTTTTACACCAATGATATCATTAAATATGACTATTCTTGCCGTTTACAGCAAATATTAAGACTATTATAGTAATGTCTGCTACTAAAAAGAGGCTACTACAAGAAAGGGTCTCACTGAATCAGATACTGAATGATTTAAACTGAATCCAGGATGTTTTAATCACCTATTAGCTTCATACATCGTGTAGAGTTGGGCTAGATCTTTCTGACCGTCTGGAGACATTCAAGGTCCAATGAACCTCTACATGGTTGGGATCTCAGCATCTCTTCAGATCGATAAAAACAACATCAGCGACAGCATGAAAAATAGCAGCAATGCATCATCCTTGTTGAGGTCTTTCTCACCAAACACCCATGAGACTCATGAACATACCTGTAATACTCACATACAGTACGTGGACTGACTACAAAACCAATACTCTGCTATTTTATTGTTTATGCTTGCATGCATATATACAGACACTTACACAAATATACAGCCATGCACATCTAAAAAAAAACACTCAGAGTGGGTTTTCAGCCAATCCATGCTTCGTTTATGGACACAGGGGGTGATAAAGCAGCATTATTTGCTAGTGTGTGTATAATGGGAGCAGTCACTTTGGTTTTGCTATTATCATCACATTCTGCACTCCCTCCCCACACACCAATCATGGCACAAAGAGGATGCAGTTGTCATGGAAACGTTGTGGCGACTTGAACCAGAGATGAGAGATCCAAGTTTGTACCGTCTCTACACGACACCAAAGATTGATGTTCTACACCTTCTTGGAAACTGTCTTCAATTTGTGACTTCAATGGATTTCACACGGCAAAAACATCAATGTTTGGCAGTGAACTCATCAGAAAAGATGTCTCAAGCTCTCTTCCACAATCTTGTGATCCAACCTGGCATCTTCTAAGGAAGTAACCTAACCAAATTATTCATCGTAAGTTGCTTAACATTATATTATAACATTATAACATAACTTCAAATGCTGCACAAATAGTGCTCCACATCATGTGTATGTGAGACTTCAGTCTCATAAATACAAATATCATTTAAAAACATTAAACAGGTTAAAGTAATCCCCTTTTTATTAGTTTGTTCCAAAATTGAATAAAATATGTATTAAAATCAGACTATTTTCACTGAGCAATGCATTCTGGGATAGTTATATTTGTCTTAAAGATGGAATTTTAAAATTATATATAATAACAACTATTTCTGGAACAGACTATGCATCAAAAGCTATATTTATTTGGTTAAAAATTCTTAACGTGCAATTGTTTTAATTTATTTTTTAATTTGTTATCGATTTCAAAAAGTACAAAGAAAATTGAATAAAAATGCACAAATTGATATAAAAAAAATCTGTAAACTCAATAAATAAGAAAAAGGCACATTTTGTCTTATTAAATATTCAATCACTTTAGTAAATTTTTTTATTTATATTTATGTATTTAAAAATTTACAAGGAATTGTTTTTAAAATAAATTATTTTTAAATGAAAAGTGTATAATGTATATAAAATGCAAATGCAGAAGTTTTGGGATAAAGTCCTTTTTTTTTTACAAGATTAGAAAACTTTGCAATAAACACAGCTCCATTCTGTTAGTAAATATATTATTCCAAAAATGTACATAAAAAAAGAAAAAAGAAAAGAAAATGTAGACAAAGAATTGTTTTGGAATTGGATTGTGACTTGGATCTTGAGGTGCCTGAAGATTTACACCCCTATATGTGATTATAGATCCTTAAAATGTGTCCTAGGTAGGCAGCTCACTAGGTTTTGGAGCAGAGCATCCTATCATGCTGCTATTCAGAGGAAACTAGGACACGTAGAGAGGTATTCATAAAACTTCACTCCGAGTCCTGTCACGTGTACAAGAACTATGAATGGTGCAATCCAAAGTATTGGAATGCATAACGCTCCAGAGCAGTTTTTTAATAAAATAATGCCTTATAACCCTTAATAACAAGCCAATCATGGCAAAAAACACCAACACTAGACCTATACTAGTATTTTAGTATTTAGTGGCCCACATGGTATCTATTTCAGTCATGTCATATTAAATATTCCCATGCACAGCTCCATTTCACTGCTCCAAAATCCTGCTCCACATAACTAATGTCAAACTTGTTCTGATGCATCGCACTGCGTTTTCACTTTCAGTATGCATAGACAAATTACCTGTCATAATAATAAAGCCTGACTTCTTTGTTGTATTTCTCTACACTCATCAAATCACATAATTGTTTCATACTTGCAAATTCTCAAAGTGAAAATCAGCAAGCCTCATCACAGAAAACATCAAGAGGCTAATGATTACAGCTGAATAATACCGCCTGACTTGTATTTAATAGACTTCTTGTATGTCACACAGCGCAGTGTGCCTTAAACGCATTTCGCCTCATTAAATATTCAAATATTGTCAGAAGTGTGATTATGTGAAGACAACCGTGCCCACTTCAGGCTAACAGACAAGGCAAGACATTGTAACCATTTCGACCAGCTACTGAAGTGAATCTACATGTTCATTGTAATACCGCATCCATTTGTTCATCCATCACTATCTGGAATATTGCACACAACTGCCTCTCTCAATCAGATTTGGCACTGCAATACTGATGAACAAATAAAAACAAGCAGATTCTCTTTCCTGACACAAAGAAGCATTAAATCTCAAAGATGTACAGGTTATGAACGCAATATATGACACCTTGAGGAAGGAAATCATACAATACAATATGCAATAGACAAATAAAACTCAATGTTCAGTGTATTTAATGACATTAAAGCAATGGCATACAGATTTTCTTAGTCCTTATGAAATTAAAATAGAATAACTATAGTCTATATAACATTGCATGAATATGTTATAATATAAAATTTGATGTAAAATATCATACTTAAAACAAGGTTCACAATGCTTTACGTGAAAGCTTATGAAATATGAATCAGTGCACTATATATGAAATACGATAAGAATATATCAGAATATTAATATAATTGATCATCTGCATAGACTATATTTATATGCACTGAAAATTATTAAAAGATAAATGATTTATTATGCAAAACAAGAAAAATAATAACCTGAGTTCATTTATAGTCATAAAAACTATAATGCACTGTCTTGCAAATATAAAATAATAATAATAATAATAATAATAATAATAACTCAAGGGAATTTACATAACCTGGAAATTTACAAATGGAAAGTTTTATGTGGATTTGTAACTTCTATATTAAATATTAATATTTTATTAATTTAATAATATATTCATATAGGCCTAGTATATGTGAAACAGTACATGAATTGATATGAAATAATAAAAATACGTTTAGTTTAGATAATTATATAATAATTTAAATATAATTAATATATGCATGCACATTATAAAA
Organism: Carassius auratus; assembly: GCF_003368295.1. Classification (NCBI taxonomy): domain Eukaryota; kingdom Metazoa; phylum Chordata; class Actinopteri; order Cypriniformes; family Cyprinidae; genus Carassius; species Carassius auratus. The sequence goes on along the minus strand of NW_020525415.1, from coordinate 33,077 downwards.
TAGGTTATTAATTTAGTCTAATTTGATGGTTATATCAGAGGGTGGAGTGTTGAATATTAATATTGCAGTCTCACACTCCCAGCTGTTGGATGAGTTTATCCTTCACAGGTGTCAAAACGTCAGAAATCTGGCTCACCTTTCCCGCATCGCTCCGCTCCCGTGGCGTCGGACGCGCTCGGCGTCTCCTCGTCGCCCTCGAACAGCTGGTTCACTTCGCCCTGGATGTCACCGGCGGTCACCGTGAACCTCTGGCTCATGCTGTCGCCGGTGGTCTGAAACAGACCGACTTGGAACGAATGAACGCGGCTTCGCTCTCTTCACCGGCTCCAGCTGGAGGAGTTCTCCGGTGATGCCGATGAGCGCCGATCCGCGGTAATCAGACGCTTTCTGGAAGAGGAGTACGAGGACTAGTGTTAATAAAAGATTATAAACGTGTGTAACGTGTACGGTTGAGACGTGCGTTTTATTGTTCTTTGATAGCAGACACTGAATGAGTCTCGAGAGCGGATCATCAACCGGTGTCTGAGGCTCACTGCATGCGCATGCGCGTGCGCTCGATCAATCACAAACACTAAGACGCATTCACAGATCGCAGTAGCTAAATCTAAAAAAAAAGGATAATTATTTTGTTTTGTGTTATAATAATTATATTATTTTGTGCCCTTCTTCTTCTTTTCACAAGAGCTTTATTTTCCAAACCCATATTTTTTTTTTCACATAAATAAAATGACATTATCTTTATTAATTATTGTGGCAAAGTATTATAGTCCCAAGACAAGATTAACTTTCAAACATTCATACCGTATATTAGTACTGATCTCACAATGTACAACAAAAACACATTCACGTGAGAACACAAAACAAGGCACTTATAAAAACCATTCTAAAGCTTTTCAAATTTATGCGAACTATTATTTTCTTATTTAATTTTTACATTTATGTTTACGTAGCCTATATGTTCATTTTATACTTTGTTTTTAGTTTTATTTAAAATATTCTGAACTGTAAACCAAACAGTTGTCTTGCCTGTTTCTTTTTTTTTTTTTTTTTTTTTTGACAGTGAATAAATGGAAAAAATAAACAATACCAATAAATGTGTACATATAATTTGCTGCAAAACTGGACTTTATACCCTAATAAGCATAGTATTGCAATAATGTACGGTACTAATACCAAAAAAATTTAAAATAATAATAATATGGTGGTAAATATGGTACCATGATATTACCTTATGTTTGTATGAACATGTATCATGGTAGGACCCTCACATCCTTTGAAAACATACATGAATATGAAAATCATAACCACAAACCAATCAAAACCATAACTAATTAAATCACCATATATATTCATGATACTCCATCATACTTCGGAGAATAACATGGTGTTGCCAAGACATGTCTAAAAACATAAAATTCATGTTTCTTTCAAGTTAAATATTCATATTTACAGGGTTTGCAGGGTTTATTAAGGTACATTTAAGTAATAAAATAAAATAAAATGAAATAAAATAAACTTCTATGATCAGACTGCAGAAAGGTGAAGCTCTTCCTTAGTGTTGTTGTCTTGTTTTCCAGTTCAAATAAAGATTCTTCATACATTCACCAGAGCTTCACAATGCTTTTTGAGTTTCGCTTAAAACAAGAACAAATATCTACACTTAAATAAAAGGGACAGCGCTTTTGTATCCTATTTGACAGATGTTAATTCTTGTTTTAATTTTGCTCATTTTCTCAAGACTTAATTTTACATTTGAATATAAAGTAAATGGATATTGATTTAAGGACATTTAGATATTTGTATGGGAAAACAAATAAAAATGACTGGAAGATAATTTTTAAGCAATGCATGCCACAACTTTATGAATTTAAGACTTTCTGCTCAGATTTAAGTCATTTTAAAGCTGAATTAAAGGGATAGTTCACTCCCAAAAATTGATGTTTATCTGTTTACCCCCAGGGCATCCAAGATGTAGGTGACTTTGTTTCTTCAGTAGAACACAAACAAAGATTTTTAAGTCAAACCGTTGCAAGGCTCTGAACCCACAACCCCGGGTGCCGCAGCATAAATGGCTGCCCACTGCTCCAGGTGTGTGTGTGTGTGTGTGTGCTCTTGTTTTTGTGACATATCAGGACACAACTCTGTATAATGACATGGGTATGACACAGGTATTACAAGGAGAGGGTGACTTATGAGGACATAACCCATGTCCCCAATTTTCAAAACGTTTATACATCATACAGAATGAGTTTTTTTTTTTGAGAAAGTAAAAATGCACAGTTTTCTGTACATTCGTAGTTGGCTAAAATAGCTGTTTGTTTTGACTCGATGAAAAAATGTTCAAACTATTTATACGGGGTCGGCTCCTAGCTTCTTTACCATACAACATTGGGTATTTAGTTGACATTCACAAGTAAGCATGCAGGCAAAACTATATCTTGGTTTGATTCGATTTTGAACAATTTTGAACTATGACAGTTGTTTTTCGTCAATATCATGATATTATATATATATATATATATATATATATATATATATATATATATATATATATATATATATATATATATATATATATACAGTACAGGCCAAAAGTTTGGACACATTACTATTTTTAATGTTTTTGACAGAAGTTTCTTCTGCTCATCAAGCCTGCATTTATTTGATCAAAAATACAGAAATAAATGTAATATTGAGCAGAATAATATTGTGCAGAATAAACTGGTCATACAAATTTGATTAAAGTGTTCAGAATAACACCCACCTGTGTACTTTTGAGTTTTTTTTTTTTTTTTTACTGCTCTTAATAGTATAGTAAAAATAAAATAAATTGTATGTCATAATAAAATAAATTGTACGTCATAATTGGCTTAGCCTAATTATTACTTAATGAGTAATAAGTAAATAACCAGATTTTTACAGTGTCAGTACTGCACAACAACTCTTTCCAGTACACAATAGATATTGTTTGTGATTGTTACAATTGAACAGCCCAGACATTGAGACAACTGATTGTACTTTTTCTAAAATATACTTTAAAGTAAATTTAAAAGTATGTACTTATGACTTTTACTTAAGTAAGATGTTGATGTAGTAATTATACTTTTACTTAAGTATATATTTTGCAGGGTAGTTGTACTTTTACTTAAGTACTAAACTTAAGTACTTCCTCCACCACTGGTCACCATCCTTGGCTGAATGTCACTTTCACTTTTCACTTTTTAACGGTTCACTGACGCTAGGTGGCGCTAATAATAGCAGAGATCAGTGAAAGCTGGACGTTCCACAATCATATTCAAACCAGTGCTGTCAAACAATTAATCGTTCATTCAAAATAAAAGTTGTTGTTGTTTACATAATATGTATGTGTGCTGTGTATATTTATTATGCATTTATATATTTACTTAAAGTGAAAGTGACGTGACAAACCACTAGGCCACGACTTCCCCAACCTTAAAACAGGTTATGTTTATATATTATATATTAAACATATGTTTTATATTATATGTTTATATATTAAATATATTTATTTATAATATAATTTATATGAATGTTAATACATGTAAATATTTTGAAAATGTATCTACTGTATGTGTGTGTATTTACATAGGCTATACATAATACACAGAACACACACACACACATATTATACAAACAAATTAAAACTTTTATTTTGTACGCTATTAATCGCGATATGTCTTTTGACAGCACTAATTCAAACCAGTCTTTATCTATGTTCAGGACATTTCTGTATACGTTTAGGAAACTGTGAACTCAAATTGAAGTGAGTAAAATCTCCGCTCTGATTCGAGAATGTCCCTGTGACCTTTGAACCGCTGGTAACGTGATTTAACACACGCATCATGTGATCGACCAACAGTGCACTGCAGACACGAACAGACCATTGACTGGAAATAAAGGATACTAATGACCAAATCAAATAGTAAGTAGCTAACATTTCTCTCTCTCTCTCTCTCTCTCTCTCTCTCTCTCTCTCTATCTATCTATAGTGGGGATCGAAAGTTTGGGCACCCCTTGCAGAATCTGTGAAAATATGAGTAATTTTCAAAAAATAAGAGAGATCATACTAAATGCATGTTATTTTTTATTTAGTACTGTCCTGAGTAAGATATTGTACTTAAAAGATATTAACATTTAGTCCACAAGACAAAATAATTGCTGAAATTATTAAAATAACCCCACTCAAAAGTTTGGGAACCCTTGGTTCTTAATACTGTGTTCTGTTACCTGATGATCCTCGACTGTCTTTCTGTTTTGTGATGGTTGTGCATGAGTCCCTTGTTTGTTCTGAACAGTTAAACTGAGCAGCGTTCTTCAGAAAAATCTTTAAGCTCCTGCAGATTCTTCAGTTTTCCAGCATCTTTGCATATTTGAACCCTTTCCAGCAGTGACTTTATGATTTTGACATGCATCTTTTCAGACTGAGGAGATTTAAGGGACTCAAACACAACTATTAAAAAAGGTTCAAACATTCACTGATGCTCCAGAAGGAAACAAGATGCATTAAGAGCTGGGGGGTGAAAACTTTTGGAATTTGAAGATCAAGGTAAATTGTACTTAATTTGTGTACCGGGAAACATACAAGTATCTTCTGTTGCTTACGAAGGGCAGAACTAAATGGAAAACAATTATATTTCAACAAAATAAGAAAAATTTGGCCATCTTCATCGTGTTCAAAAGTTTTCACCCCCCAGCTCTTAATGCATCTTGTGTCCTTCTGGAGCATCAGTGAATGTTTGAATCTTTTTTAATAGTTGTGTTTGAGTCCCTCAAATGTCCTCAGTGTGATAAGATGCATCTCAAAATCATACAGTCACTGCTGGAAAGGGTTCAAATATGCAAAGATGCTGGAAAACTGAAGAATCTGCAGGAGCTTAAAGATTTTTCTGAAGAACGCTGCTCAGTTTAACTGTTCAGAACAAACAAGGGACTCATGCACAACCATCACAAAACAGAAAGACAGTCGAGGATCATCAGGAAACAGAACACAGTACTAAGAACCAAGGGTTCACAAACTTTTGAGTGGGGTTATTTTAATAATTTCAGCAATTCTTTTGTCTTGTGGACTAAATGTTAATATCTTTTATGTACAATATCTTACTCAGGACAGTACTAAATAAAAAAAATAACATCCATTTAGTATGATCTCTCTTATTTTTTGAAAATTACTCATATTTTCACAGATTCTGCAAGGGGTGCCCAAACTTTCGATCCCCACTGTATGTAGACTTTCACTGACACATGCAAACATTGTAATTTATGCTTTGTAGTTTCACCAAAAAGTTTAAATTCTTTGATTATTTACTCACATGCATGATATTTTGATGTTGTTCAGAAGTGGTACAGTATATATAAAAGATACATTATTGTGATGGCCATATACATTATATACAATAATGTGTGTAGATTACAGTTTATTTTGTTTTCAATAATTTTCTATTTTAATGATTTTCCCCTATCCATTTCTATTTGTATTCCTCTTTACAATCCACCAGTGCATGCTGTGATCCGGCGGTATCAGCCCTCCGACCGGGAGACTGTGGAAACTGTTTTCCGGGAGGGATTAATGGAGCACATCAATCCTGCATTCATTTATGCCATGACCCGTCCGATGCACATCACTGTAAGCCTTTTCTTTTACATCGGTGCATATGTGATGGGTGGACAGTCTGTCGTTCTGGCCCTGGTGTCTGGAGGAGCCTGGATCGGCCTTGTGTACTTCTGCTGCTTTGAGTTCTACAACGGCTACGTCCGGGCGAGACTGAACACGGACATGCGGGACGTCCCGGGTTACTACCTCAGTAATCCAGATAACTGCTTCTGGGTTGCTGAGGCTGAGATACACGGCCGGCCTCAGGTTTTGGGGATGGTGGCTGTGGAAGGTAAAAGTGAAAAAGGACAAAAGTATGGAGAGCTTTACAGGATGATTGTTTCATCCAGCTGTCGCCGTTCTGGTCTCGGTTTACAGCTGGCTAAAACAGCTGAAGACTTCTGTAGGGAACGCCGTTTCACAAAAATCAAACTTTCCACCTCGTCTACACAGAAAGCAGCCGTGGCGTTGTACTTTAGGCTGGGTTTTAAACTGGTCCTGGTTCATACTCAGTCTGAGTCTCCCAAGTGGATGATCTGGATGACTAGAGCCACGATTCTGGCCATGGAGAAGAACATTTGATCATTGGCTTCTCATCTAAATCTTTTATAGTTCTGACTGATGTACTGTTTTTCTTTCGTAATCATAGCTGCATGGTTTATATTGCACTTTTATAAATGTAACAAAAATTGATTAAAGATTTTTCACTTTTGACATTTGGTTGCTGTTTTTATTTATTTCATGCAATACGTACGTATCTGTGCATTATAGCTAAATTTGATTATTTCATTTTTTTCCCAGTGCATCATTTAAGTTAATTTAAATGAACAACCCAGATGAAAGTTTCTTTGAAATAAGTTTCTTATGCTCACCAAGGCTGAGTTGATGTCTTCAGTGTGACATGATTAGTCAGAAATCTATGTTGTTATTAACATATATTTTAATACAAACATATTAAGTAGCAAAAAAACATTATCAATAATAGAATGCCAATAATAACCAAGGACCAAATCATAATATCACAATGAAGGTTCATGCGACACTGAAGACTGGAGTAATGTGTAATGTGACCACAGGAATAAATTACAGATATTTTAAATATTAATAATATGTCACAATATTACAGTTTCTATTGTATTCATCAAATAAATGCAGCCTTGGTGAGACTAACTTCAAAAAAATAAATAAAAAATGTTCAAAATTTGACACCAAAAATATATTAATAAATAAAATGCACTTATAAATGTGAATATCAGTAAATGAACAAAGTTATCCGCTGTAAAATGACAGAAATGTCTGAAATACCAGCAAATGCAATTTATAAATATCCAAAGAAAGAATATGGCTATCAAAACATCCTGGAGCTTATTTTGAACTTGACTTGTTTTTTTTTTTGTTTTTCAGTGATATACAGTAATAATTAAAAATAAATTATGGTAAAGTGTGCTTTAGTAAAAGTAACAAGGCTTCTACAATAGACGCTCTACTGTTGTACTGCTTCTAGACAGACACTAGAGGGCGGCATCCACCTTAAAAATATCCATTGCTGCGCTATTAGCTTACAAGACCTCATGTGGATCAGATATATTTTCTATACAAATTGCATGTTAGATCATTTGGTACCTGTGAATAATGCATTGTAATGCATTTAGTGGTTTTCCTATACTTGAATATGTTTTTGCACATCAAAAATCACACCTGTCAGAAAGCATTTGAAAGTATTAGGTTTCTCCAAGAGCATTGATGATTTCAAGGCTACGGAGTCATTTTTTACACTGAAAGTAGAAAGATTGATCTTAATTCACCATATAGTAGAATAAACCAAATACACAATGGTTTTGAACACTTCTCCTACTACTAGATGTAGTAATGGCCTGCTCGTACAGAGATCCGCCTCTGAGTAAAGACCACATTGATTGCAGTTGTATACAGTAAAACAACACGGATGATAAGGAGACCGCTGATAATACATATAAAACATGGATATAGGTTGGTATGTTTAATGTTTCTACAGATTAAACTAATTTAATTCAGCTCGTGTGTGTGTGTGTGTGTGTGTGTGTGTGTGTATTTTCAGCATTATTACTCCAGTCTTCAGTGTCACATGATCTTCAGATTTTTTTTACATTTATTTATTTATTTATTTATTTAAATAAATTTAGTTTCAACATTCATAAACCAAATTATTTTTCAAAATGTATTTCAGGAGCAGGAAAATATAATCTCAAATTTCCAATTCTACTGTCATCTACATTTAAATTAAAACTAAATTTAAAATGATGTTATAATTTTTTTTACTTAATTATTTATGATTATAAATTATTATTAATTATTAATAAAAATCTAACTAATAAAAATCATATATATATATTATATGTGAATGTATGTTAAATTAATATATAAAAAAATTATGAATGTATGTTAAAATTATATATTATGATTATTATTATTACTATTATTATTATTATTATGATTATTATTATTATTATTACAAAACTTTTTAAGTTTACGCTTAAAACAAGAACCAAATGTACACTTAAATAAAATGGACACTGGTTTTATATCCTATTGACAGATGTTAATTCTTGTTTTAATTTTGCTCATTTTTCTCAAGACTTAATTTTACATTTGAATATAAAGTAAATGCATCTTGATTTAAGGACGTTTGGGTAACACATAAGAATAATGGTCCATTAGTCAATGCTAGTTAACTACTTTAGTTAACATGATCTAAGCAAGAACAATCCTTCTACAGCATTTATTAATCTTAGTTGATGTTAATTTCAACATTTAATAATGCATTATTTAAATAAAAAGTTGTGCTTGTTAACATTAATTAATGTACTGTGAATAAGAATGAACGAACAATGAATAACTGTATTTTCATTAACTAACATTAAAAAAGATGAATAAATACAATAATAAATGTTGTGTTCATTGTTTGTTCGTTAATTAATGAATTAACTGACATTAACTAATGGATCATTATTCTAAAGTGTTACCGATATTTGTATGGGAAAACAATGCATAAACAATGCATGCATTATTTAATGACACAAATTTATGAATTTAAGACTTTCTGCTCAGATTTAAGTCACTTTAAGGTCTTAAATTGTGGCAAGCTGAATTAAAGGGATAGTTCACCCCAAAAATTTATGTTTTTCTGTTATCCCCTGGGCATCCAAGATGTAGGTGACTTTGTATCTTCAGTAGAACACAAACAAAGATTTTTAACTCAAACCGTTACGAGGCTCTGAACCTACAACTGCTCCTCGGGTGCTGCAGCATAAATGGCTGTCCACTGCTCCAGGTGTGTGGAGTTATACAGTTTGTACAGAATAAAAACCATTCCAACTGTGTGCGTGTGTGTGTGTGCACTTTGGATGGGTTAAATGTATGCCGTTATTTTTTAGTCAAAGGTTAAGAGCGTGTAAGACATGCTCACGAGCACATTGTTATTTCACAAGCGCAAAAAATGAACCTTCAGCTTGCATGTTAAAAATACTCACGCATAAATTCAACAACCAAGAGGTGTACATGTAGCTGTGATCGAGCGCCTGGCATACTCTCATAGGTTAACTCTGCTTGTGCAGCGGGCTCCTGCTCATGGAGTACTGTTTTGCTCGCGCAGTGGATTTCTGCTCGCTCAGCTGATTTCTGCTCCCTCGAGTCTACATGACTTTTGACAATTTGGGGGCGGAAACCAAGGAGGGCACTTACCCTCTTATGATTGGTCACTTTCACACACGGACATCCTTGTACCTTGATTGACAGCTCTCATTACAGGAAGCACAGAGTTGGGTTAAGTTGGGTTAAGTTACCACCGAAGAAGAGTGGGAATGAATTAGAATGAGTCTTCTAATATACATAAAATGTCTCTGCACGTATAAAAGTCTTTGGGCAACAAGCTAGCCTATTCGTTCTGTAGCTAACGCCTTAGTCAACACTTGTGATGCTGATCGCCAGACACAGAAGCCCGCTGTGCACGAGCAGGATTCCTCTTTACAAGCAGAGTTAACCTATGAGAGTATGCCAGGCGCTCGCTTGCAGCTACTTTTACACCTCTCGGTTGTTGAATTTGTGCGCGAGTACTTTTATCATGCCAGCTGAAGGTTCATTTTTGTGCATGTGACATAACATAATGTGCTCGTGAGCATGTCTTACACGCTCATAACTTTTGACTAAAAAATAACGCCATATAAATGCAGAACACAAATTCTGAGTATCGGTCACCATCCTTGGCTTTATTTCACATCACTTTCACTTTGATCACATCACTTAAAAAATGTAGTGAAGTGAATCTCATCAGTAATGGTTCACTGACGCTAGGTGGCGCTAATAATAGCAGAGATGAGTGAAAGCAGGATATTCCACACTCATATTCAAACCAGTGCTGTCAAACAATTAATCGTTCATTCAAAATAAAAGTTGTTGTTGTTTACGTAATATATATATATATATATATATATATATATATATATATATATATATATATATATATATATATATATATATGTGTGTGCTGTGTGTATTTATTATGCATGTATATATTTACTTAAAGTGAAAGCGACGTGACATACCACTAAGCCACAACTTCCCCAACCTTAAAGGTCCCTTTTTACGCGCTTTTTTGAAGCTTTGATTGTGTTTACAGTGTGCAATATAACATGTGTTCATGTTTCGCGTGTAAAAAAAACAGTATTTTTCACATAATTCACCTATCTGTACACCGCTGTTTTCACTGTCATAAAAACGGGATGATGTCTTCCTTGTTCTATTAAGTCCCTCCTTCAGAAATACGTAATGAGTTCTGATTGTGCCAGCGGTTCCTATGTTGTGATTCGACAGCAGCTGAGCCCACGCTGCCCTCCTTGAAATGCGACTGGGCTAGTTTTGAGAAGCAAGTGGGCAGGATTTGTTTTGAAAACTGCTGGAGATGTAATTATAATCACTGACGAGATGCGCATGAAAATCGCATTAGATTTTTTTGCACAGCCCTAACATCTAATTAACAAAGCTAAACAGCGTTGCCCTTTGTGTAATAAGTTACAGAAACTGTTAAACGCACCAACTTAAATAATAAAATACACTTATTGGTTGTGACCCATAAACAACGCCTTCTCCAGACAAAGAGGGAACTGCTCCATCTTTCAGGAATAATCTTTGTGCGAATCCGGCATTTAACTGAGATTGAGGAAGATTGCTGTCCTCAGCAAAATGTGCTGCACATAGTTTTACATGTGGATTATAATTTTCGGGAACTAAGCTAAAGGGTAACTAAACTCCTGGTCAGAGCCTGACTCCACCCACTGACAATATTTGAAAAAATGCTGAAAAGTGGGCAGATAGAGGGGACGAACGGAGATAGAGCGGAGATAGAGGGGACGAGGGGACGAACCGAGGGCGGGGCTGAGCGAGAGTGGTGTGAACGAGACCCGCAGTGCCGAATTGATTGACAGCTGCTGTCAGAGACGCTAAAATGGAGAGTGACTGTAATGACGCAAGTAGCTTTGCAACAGAGCGATCATTTGAAGTAGAGGACTTTTCTCACCTACCTTCACCTGAAGTGGAGGGTGTCGAGGTGTCTGTTCATATCAATTCTAGCAATTGGGTCAAACTGCGGTCTTTACTCAGCACGAGCTGTGTGGAGAAGCCCATTTCCACCTCCATTGCGTTTGAGAAGCAATCCCGTGTAAAATGCAGTTTGCACACTCCAGCTCTAGGCGGGAACTCACGGTCTTCCAGGCCAAGTGCATGCAATCACTGGCGCCTTATTTTAAAGTCTGCTGGAAAACTATGCAGTCCAGCAGTGCTGTCACAACCAGCAAAACACCTACGTACCATCCTGACCACTGTGCTAAATACAGATAAATCTTGAAGATCTAAATAACTATATAATTGAAATGCTAAATAGATGCTATAATAGTCTATCATGATCGTTTTCAATACTCGCAATTCCAACTCCTGACTCACTACAGTGATTTTGACGGAACAAGATGGTTTTATACTGCCAAGGGCGTGGTAGCTCGTAGCAAGGGGCGTGGTGAGCTGGAAACTGTTTACGTCACTTGCCACCGCAACATCCAATAGGAAAAATCAACTGCAGTAGCCACCGTTCAACCTGAAGAGGGCAGCACTCAGACGTTTTTACACCATATATTGTAGAATTAAAACACTTTATAATCAAATGTCAAAAAAGTTACTCGAATCAATGAACAGCTCTAATAAAGCCCCATTCTTATAGATCATTAACTAAAAAAGTTGGTTTAGGGTTTAGTTACTCTTTAAACATTAATTGTAACCATTAATCTCCAAGTACAGCGTCCCTGTGAAGCCCAAACAAAGGTGATTGGAGTCCGAGATGAAAATAACAGCGTTTCGACGACATGGCGACAAACACAAACGCAGCTCTTTCTCTTCTCCGTCAGAGCGCAACAAGGCCACGCCCCCCTTTTTTGATGTGGACGGAGGTTAGTCAAAAAACTGTTTTAGTGACGTCATTCCTGCAGGAACTAGAGGGATGTAGTCCAAACGGGTCATTTTTTGTGGGCGAATTCTGTTAAATAAGATATCTCGCTTGGCATTGAACTTTGAGCTTTACAATTTAACAGTTATTATTTATACTCAAACAACAACATTACACACTAACTAAAGTTTACAACATGGGAACACGAAGAACGGGACCTTTAGGTTATGTTTATATATTACATTAAACATAGTATTATATTAACATATTATATGTTTATATATTAAATATATTTACATATAATTTATATGAATGTAAATACATGTAAATATTTTGATAAGATATCTACTGTATGTGTGTGTATTTACATATACGTAATACACAGAACACACACACATATATTATACAAACAAAAACTTTTATTTTGTCTTTATTGTCTTTATCTATGTTCAGGACATTTCTGTATACGGAAACTGTGAACTCAAATTGAAGTGTGTAAATTCTCCGATCTGATTCAAGAATGTCCGTGACCTTTGAACCGCTGATAACGTGATTTAATACACGCATCATGTGATCGACCAACAGTGCACTGCAGACACGAACAGACCATTGACTGGAAATAAAAGGATACTAATGACCAAATCAAACAGTAAGTAGCTAACATTTCTCTCTCTCTCTCTCTCTCTCTCTCTCTCTATCTATCTATCTATCTATCTATCTATCTATCAGACACAAACAGAACGTGTCTATCTATCTATCTATCTATCTAGACTTTCACTGACACATGCAAACATTCTAATTTATGCTTTTTAGTTTCACCAAAAAGGTTTAAATTCTTTGATAATTTACTCACATGCATGATGTTTTGATGTTGTTCTTTAGGGATTCAGAAGTGGTACAGTATAGTCAAGTCAAGTCAAGTCTGCTTTATTGTCAATTCTTCCAAATGTACAGTACATACATACAGAGAATCGAAATTGTGTTACTCTCAGACCCCCGGTGCATACAGATAACATTAACAGTAGAGCCTAAAAATCTAGATCAAATATAAAATGTAGATACAACTATACAATAAGGGAATGTAAAAAAGACATATAATAAAATTAAAAATGAAGTTAAATAAAGCAGTGCAAGGCACATGGCAGATAGAGTGCAAATCAATGAAGTGAACAACAGTGCAGATAAAAGATTTTTAGTGCAAAAAAAAGCTTATTTAGTCTGATTAAAGTGACAGATGGCTCAAGAACAATTTTTTTATTTAACTGACTGATGAGGTAGTGGAATGACGTCAGTTCCATGGTGAATGAGGTTGGTGCAGAAGAGGGGAGGGGGGCAAGTTCAGGAGGGAGTTTAGCTTCCTAACAGACTGGTGGATGAAGCTGTCCTTCAGTCTGCTGGTCCTGGACTGGAGACTCCACAGTTTTCCTCCCTGATGGCAGCAGACCGAAGAAGCTGTGAGACGGGTGAGTGGGATCACCTGCGTTGCAGAGGGCTTTGCAAGTGAGACAGGTTCCGTAAAAGTCCTGGAGAGAGGGGAGAGAGACACCAATGATCTTCTCAGCTGCTCTCAGTATACGTTGCAGAGTCTTTCGGAAGGACACGTTGGAGGCACCATACCACACAGTGATGCAGCTCAACAGGATGCTCTCGATGGTGCCTCTGTAGAAGGTTTACATGATGGGGGGCGGGGCTCTGGCTCTCCTCAGTTTGCGGAGGAAGTAGAGACGCTGTTGTGATTTCTTGGCCAGTGCTGCGGTGTTGTCTGTCCAGGAGAGGTCCTCTGTGATATGCACACCCAGGAACTTGGTGCTGCTCACTCTCTCCACAGTCGCACCATTGATGGTCAGAGGAACGTGCTGAGTGTGCACTCTCCTGAAGTCAACAACAATCTCCTTCTTCTTCTCCTCGTTCAGAGAGAGATTGTTGTCACTGGACCATGCGGCCAGGTGGCTCACCTCGTTCCTGTAGTTTGTCTCATCTTTGTTGATAATGAGACCCACCACAGTCGTATCATTCACAAACTTAATAACGAGGATAGAGTTGTGTGGCATCCAGTCGTTGGTCAGCAGAGTGAAGAGGAGGGGGCTCAGCACACATCCTTGGGGGGCCCAGTGTTCAGTGTGATGGTGCTGGATGTGTTTGCTGCCGAACCATACTGCCTGAGGTCTTCCAGTCAGAAAGACCAACAGCCAGTTGCACAGCGAAGTGTTGAGCCCCAGCTGGACCAGTTTTTAAATGAGCTGTTGAGGGATGATTGTGTTGAATGAAGTCTGTGAACAGCATTCTGACATATGAGTCCTTTTTGTCCAGATGTGTGAGTGCTGAGTGGATGGCAGTGGCGATGGCATCATCGGTCGACTGGTTGGACCGATATGCAAACTGGAAGGGGTCCAGGATAGGGGGAGGGCAGACTTGATGTGGTGCATGACTAGCCGTTTAAAGCACTTCATGAGAATGGGAGTAAGTGCAACAGGACGGTAGTCATTGAAGCAGGATGGAGATGGCTTCTTCGGAACTGGAATGATGGTGGTAGTTTTGAAACTTGTGGGAACAACAGCCTGACTCAGTGAGAAGTTGAAAATGTCTGTGAAGACCTCAGTGAGTTCTGCTGCAGAGTCTCTCAGTACACGCCCAGGGATGTTGTCAGGACCCGGAGCTTTGCATGATTTGATCCTGCTGAAGGATCTCTTCACGCTGTTTGGGGTCAGCGTCATCACCTCGTCACCGGGAATGGGGTGGAGTCTTCTGCGCAGTGATGCTGTTTTGTTGCTCAAAGCGAGCAAAGAAGGTGTTCAGCTCGTTCAGCAGAGAGATGTTGTTGTCACAGGTCCGTAGCGGGGGCTTGTAGTCCGTAATGGTCTATATCTTCTGCCACGGGTTCCTAATTTCTCTACTGTTGTTGAATTGATGGGCTATCCTCCTGGAGTGCTGTCTCTTAGCCTCTCTGATGCCGCGGGACAGGTTGGCCCTGGCTGTTCTCAGGCCCACCTCATCTCCAGCTCTGAAGGCAGTGTTCCGTGTCTTCAGTAGTCTGTAGACTTCGCCTGTCATCCACGGCTTCTGATTGGCCCGGACAGTGATAGTTTTTGTGACTGTTACATCTTCAATACACTTGTTGATGTAGGCAGTGACAGTCTCTGAGTACTCTTGGAGGTCAGTGGTGTTATTGCATGTGGCAGCCTGCTTAAACATGTCCCAGTTAGTTGTGTTGAAGCAGTCTTGAAGAACCTCTGATGATCCTTCTGGCTACACTTTAATCTGTTTGTGAACTTATTTGGCGACTTTAACGAGCAGTCTGTATGCAGGCATTAGCGTGACAGTGATGTGATCTGAGGCTCCGAGGTGGGGGAGGGGGAGGGCTTTGTAAGCTCCTCTCTGTTTGGTGTAAACAAAGTCTGAACTGTTATTACCTTGTGTTGGAAAGTTAATGTGTTGGTGTATTTTTGGAAACACACTCTTTAAGTCAGCATGGTTGTAATCCCCAGCTATGATGAGAAAAGCATCGGGGTGTGCTGTCTGCTGCTCACCGATGTGCTTGTACAGTTCATTAAGTGCGTCATTCCTGATGCTGTTAATCGGGGGAATGTAAACCGAAATTAGCAGTATAGTAGTATATTCCCTAGGCAGATAGAACGGCTGGCACTTAATAATCATAAACTCCACCAGGGGTGAGCAGTGTTTGCAGATCACAACAGTATCGCGGCACTATGCGTCATTAATGTAAAAACAAAGCCCGCCGCCGCAGGTTTTCCCTCCCACGACGAGAGCTCTGTCCGCTCAATAGCACGTCAGCTGGTCGAGCTGAATAGCACCGTCTGGAATGCTGTTGCTAAGCCATGTTTCCGTGAACACAAAAATAAAACAGTCTCTTACAGTCCTCTGAGAACATAGTAATCGAATGTAGTCAAGTTTATTGTCCAACGAGCGTACGTTAGCCAGTACGATGGTGGGGATAGATGGCTTGTGTGGGATACCTCCTCTTCTGCTTCTTCTCACACCGCTTGTGGTGCCTCCGCTGTGGGAGTGTGGGGGTCGGTGATGGTGTAGGCCTCCGTAGCAGACGAGATCCCGCAGCATTTTAACTGTAAAAATGCAGTTCTGCCAACATTGAGCAGAAACTCACGACTGTATGCACACTTACAGACAGGTAGACGCAATGACGACGTACAAAAACACTCCGACTCACAAGACAAAAAACACGAAAACACTGTTCTGTCGGGACAGAGAGAAGCTGCTGCATGTGGACACGCCGCCTCCTTTTCCATTATGTATATATAAAAGATAGATTATTGTGTTGGCCATATACATTATATACAATAATGTGTGGAGATTACAGTTTATTTTGTTTTCAATAATTTTCTATTTTAATGATTTTCGCCTATCCATTTCTATTTGTATTCCTCTTTACAATCCACCAGTGCATGCTGTGATCCGGCGGTATCAGCCCTCCGACCGGGAGACTGTGGAAACTGTTTTCCGGGAGGGAATAATGGAGCACATCAATCCTGCATTCATTTATGCCATGACCCGTCCGCTTTACATCACTGTAAGCCTTTTCTTTTACATCGGTGCATATGTGATGGGTGGACAGTCTGTCGTTCTGGCCCTGGTGTCTGGAGGAGCCTGGATAGGCCTTGTGTACTTCTGCTGCTTTGAGTTCTACAACGGCTACGTTCGGGCGAGACTGAACACGGACATGCGGGACGTCCCGGGTTACTACCTCAGTAATCCAGATAACTGCTTCTGGGTTGCTGAGGCTGAGATACACGGCCGGCCTCAGGTTTTGGGGATGGTGGCTGTGGAAGGTAAAAGTGAAAAAGGACAAAAGTATGGAGAGCTTTACCGGATGATTGTTTCATCCAGCTGTCGCCGTTCTGGTCTCGGTTTACAGCTGGCTAAAACAGCTGAAGACTTCTGTAGGGAACGCCGTTTCACAAAAATCAAACTTTCCACAACGTCTACACAGAAAGCAGCCGTGGCGTTGTACTTTAGGCTGGGTTTTAAACTGGTCCTGGTTCATACTCAGTCTGAGTCTCCCAAGTGGATGATCTGGATGACTAGAGCCACATTTTTGAACATGGAGAAGAACATTTGATCATTAGCTTCTCATCTAAAGGCTTAAATGCCAGAACATGAGTTTAATAGTTCTGACTGATGTACTGTTTTTCTTTCATAATCATAGCTTATATATTGCACTTTATAAATGTAACAAAAATTGATTAAAGATTTTTCACTTTTGACATTTGGTTGCAGTTTTTATTTATTGCATGCAATACGTATTAGGGCTGTAGCGATACACTAATCTCACGATACGTTACGATACATATCACGATATTCAGCCAACGATCTGATATAATTCAATACGATTCTATATAATTCGATACACTTACATCATTTTCTGGTAGATTTAAAGGGGACTGAGTGATTTTGGTTACATCTTGTGACTGTTTCATTTACTTGGATTGAATTATTTGAAATGAAAACTCAAAAAACATCAGACAGCTTGTAAAATAAATGCTGAACAAAGTTAATCAAACATGTGTTGAGAAAATTAGTTCCATTTATTGAAACAGTGCAAATTGTAGCTTACAAGCCTTTGAAAAGTAAATAAAGTGCAACATTGCAATTTGCAATTAACAATGGAGAGTTAAAGTGCAAGTGGCCTGTTCTGAACAGTTTCTCTAAAAGCTTTTAAGCTTGAAACTGAACATGAGGTAGCCAGTCTAGCCACCAGCTAAATAAACACAGTAGTACCATGGCTTCTCCAAAACATCAAATAATTCAAGTCTATAAGAACATTTAACTTAAAACGTACCTGCCTACACCTATGTGAGGTAGCCAGTCTAGCCAGCAGAAAAAAATAAACCATGGCAGCCAGACAATAATTAGCTGGGAGGCTTTAACGTGTGCCCTTGTCTGAGTGTACAGTCCGGGAATGCAAACCTTGGTGAGGTGTTCGCGGGTTGGAATAGGATAGCGGGGCTCCATCGCAATCACCATGCGCCTAAAGCCGGGGGTTTCCACTGAATACGTGCTCAAATCCTGACAAATAAAGTAGGCAATGGACTCTGTAATTTTCTGGTGAAGCAGATGGAAACTTGTGGGAACAACCGCCATCGATGTCCAGCGTAGTTTGTTTTGGGTCACGCGGCCACTGCTGCTTTGGGTCCTCGGTAAGAATAAACTTGTCCAGGTGGTAACGTTTTAGGTGCGCTCGTAAATTTGTCGTATTGCTGGAATATTTAACGTAAGTGCCACATAGCTTACAAACTGCGATGCTTTTATCCAAGTCATTGCTTTCTTCTTTTTTTTTAAAAACCAAAGTGCTCCCACACATCTGCTTTTAAGCAGGCAGGTGCCGGATTTATATTCGCCGCCATTCTCTGAATATCCTCGGTCTGACTTGGTAAACAGGAAGACGTCTGCATCTGTGTAAAGTTAGTACGGGGAACTTGCTCTACAGCAACACTAGCGGCTGGCTGACCAAATCGCTCTTCCTGCAATGCGAATGGGGGTAAACATGTGGGATTTATAAAGGGACGTATGTATCAATACAAAAAATCTATACTTTCTTTGAAAAAAAAAAACAATTTATATCACAGAATCGATAAAATCGCCCAGCTCTAATACGTATCTGTGCATTATTACTAAATTTGATTATTTAAAGGTCCCCTTCTACGTGATTCCATGTTTTAAACTTTAGTTAGTGTGTAATGTTGTTGTTAGAGTGTAATTAAGATCTGTAAAATTCTAAAGCTCAAAGTTCAATGCCAAGCGAGATATTTGATTTAACAGAATTCGCCTACAAAAAACGACCCGTTTGGACTACATCTCTCTAGTTCCTGCAGTAATGACGTCACTAAAGCAGTTTTTTGACTAACCTCCGCCCACATGAATTCACAAAAAGGGGGCGTGGCCTTGTTGCGCTCCAACGGAGAAGAAGGAAGAGCTGCGTTTGTGTTTGTCTCCATGTCGTTTGAAACGCTGTTATTTTCATCTCGGAGTCCAATCATCTTTGTTTGGGCTTCCCAGGGACACTGTACTTGGAGATTAATGGTTACGATTTATGTTCAACTCGGTTCCGGAAAATTGTTATCCACATGTAAAACTATTTTCAGCAAATTTTGCTGAGGACAGCTTGCTGAGGACAACTTTCTCAATCAGTTTAATGCCGGATTCGCACAAAGATTATTCTTGAAAGATGGAGCAGTTCCCTCTTTGTCTGGAGAAGGTGTTGTTTATGGACCACAACCGGTAAGTGTATTTAATTATTTAATTTGGTGCGTTTAACAGTTTCTGTAACTTTTTACTCAAAGGGCAACACTGTTTAGCTTTGTTAACTAGATGTTAGGATTGTGCAAAAAAACGAATGCTATTTTCATGCGCATCTCGTCAGTAAAAACGCTCCTGTGATTATAAATACATCGCCAGCACACGCTCCTGCCCACTTGCTTCTCAAAACTACTCCAAAACTAGCGTTTCCAGGAGGGCAGCGTGCTGTAAGCTGCTGTCGAATCACAACACAGGAACCGCTGGCACAATCAGAACTACTTACGTATTTCTGAAGGAGGGACTTTATAGAACAAGGAAGTCATCAGCCCGTTTTTATGGCAGTGAAAACAGCGGTGTACAGATTTGTGTGAAAAATATTGTGTTTTTTTTCACTCAAAACATGAACACATGTTATATTGCACACTGTAAACACAATCAAAGCTTCAAAAAAAGCGCGTAAAACAGGACCTTTAAGTTATTTCATTTTCCAGTGCATCATTTCAGTTCATTTAAATGAACAACCTAGATGAAGGTTTCTTTGAAATAAGTTTCTTATGCTCACCAAGGCTGCATTGATGTCTTCAGTGTGACATGATTATTCATAAATCTCTGTTGTTATTAATATATATTTTAATACAAACATATTAAGTAAAAAAAAAAAACATTATCAATAATAGAATGCCAATAATAACTAGGACCAAATCATAATATCAGAATGATTTCTGAAGGTTCATGTGACGCTGAAGACTGGAGTAATGATGGTGAAAACACAGCTGTGACCACATGAATAAATTACAGATATTTTAAATATTAATAATATGTCGCAATATTACAATTTCTGTTGTATTCATCAAATAAATGCAGCCTTGGTGAGACTTCCTTCAAAAAAAAAAAAAAAAAAAAAAAAAGTGTGTATTCGAAAATTGACACAGAACAGACATTAACAAAGAAAAATGCACTTATAAATGTGATTTATAGTACACTGGAAATCACATTTATTTAAAAATAAATGAATATCAGTAAATTAAGAAAGTTATCCACTGTAAAATGACAGAAATGCCTGGGGTGTATTCCAGAAAGCAGGGTTAACTTACCGTGAATTGAACCGTGAACTCTCGGTTGATTAACCCCAAACCTTGCTGACTCGAGGTATGTATTTCCAAAAACTCCCGTCCGGGAGTAAGTTCATTCAACTCAGAGTATGTTCCTGGTTAAGACTCAAGAAGACATTCTCAATAGAGCAACGAATCGACGAGTCACTATAGAAACGGACGCTAAGAAAAAGCGTGCCAAGCTGTTTCTTTCTTCTTCTTTTGTCCATTAGTTGTTTACCTGCTTAGTGCATATCGCCACCTAACTGATGGCTGTGCAATCTTTTTTTTTTTCTCCATTTAATCTTTAAAGGGGGGGTTAAATGCTCGTTTTTACTCAATATCCTGTTAATCTTGAGTACCTATAGAGTAGTACTGCATCCTTCATAACTCCAAAAAGTTTTTAGTTTTATTATATTCATAAGAGAAAGATAGTCTGTACCAATTTTTTCCCGGAAAAACACGACCGGCTGGAGGCGTGACGTGTGGGCGGAGCTAAAGAATCACAAGCGCGAATAGGCTTTTGCGTTGAGAGCTTTTGGAAGCTGTGACATTACCATGAGGAAAAAACATCCAAAACAAACCATGGCTAACAGTCAGATTCAGCCGTTTATTTATGATCCAGAATCAGATCCAGAGGCTGAAATTTAACAAGAGCAGCATCAGCAAAGGCTTCTCTATGTGGTGTGTACTGAAACTGTATATATTTGCTTAGCGGTTTTGGAAAATGACTAAGTTCCACTTTATGTTTTCTTTTTTTTTTTTTTTAAGCTGTACATGTGGAAAGTGCAGTTTGATGACAACATCGCATGTTGTTTACTTGATGTGCTTAAGCGCCGACAGCTAAGTTAACAACACAGAGATATTTTGAGCAGTTTTACTCACCGCCTGCGGTTCCAACACACGATCGTGACCCTTTTTCGTTGAGATTGCATTATCCTTAAGAAATAAACGATGTGCAAATCCGCCATCAAACTGGGCCTTGTTTGTAAAACAAGCATCTTCGAAATGCAGGGAACAAACACTTGCACAACTCCGTTGATGCTCTGTAGAAATAAACTCCATCCACTGGTCCCTTAATGTTTTTTTTTCTTTGGTAATCTGTGCAGGGTTGTCTTGCCCTGGCAACCAAAAACACACTCCTTTTGTGACATTTCACGACGCTCTCGCTCTGATGAGTGAAGTCTGTTTTGCTCTCAGTGCTCTGCTATACGGGAGCGCGCGCTCTTCCGGCAGACGCGCCCTTAGCACCCATATAAGGAAATTCCGCTCCATCTAACGTCACACAGAGCCATACTCGAAAAAAACTTTCCGAAACATGTGACAAACCAGAAACTTACAACTTAATTTTTGAAACTTTGTCCATGTTTAGAATGGGAATCCAACTCTTAAACAGTGTAAAAAACTCAGTATGCATGAAATAGCATTTCACCCCCCCCCCAATCCTTGAGAATGTGAATTATATTGTTGTTTTATGCCAATTATATATTAAGTCATATCAGAAATGTATTTGTATTTAGAATTTAGACATAAAATAAATAATCATATTAGAATAATATATTACCTTATGTATAACTTATATTAACGCTTCCTCATTAACATATCAAATATATATAAATATATACATAATAGGATATATTACATATTTTAAAGTTATATCATGTTAAAGTGTGCTTTAGTAAAAGTAACAAGGCTTCTACAATAGACGCTCTACTGTTGTACTGCTTCTAGACAGACACTAGAGGGCGGCATCCACCTTAAAAATATCCATTGCTGCGCTATTAGCTTACAAGACCTCATATGGATCAGAGGGATATTTTCTATCCAAATTGCATGTTAGATCATTTGGTACCTGTGAATAATGCATTGTAATGCATTTAGTGGTTTTCCTATACTTGAATATGTTTTTGCACATCATTTCATGAAAACTTTGTTACAGCAGTTTTAATACAATATAAGAGATGTTCCTTTTACACTTCCTCAAAACATTACGTTTTGTTACATCATAAGTCATCGTATCACATCAGAAAAATCTTTTTTAAAGCTACATATTGATATTTTACAGTCTCACAATGATTTTACAAAAAAATCACACCTGTCAGAAAGCATTTGAAAGTATTAGGTTTCTCCAAGAGCAGTGATGATTTCAAGGCTACAGGATCATTTTTGACACTGAAAGTAGAAAGATTGATCTTAATTCACCATATAGTAGAATAAACCAAATACACAATGGTTTTGAACACTTCTCCTACTACTAGATGAAGTAATGGCCTGCTCGTACAGAGATCCGCCTCTGAGTAAAGACCACATTGATTGCAGTTGTATACAGTAAAACAACACGGATGATAAGGAGACCGCTGATAATACATATAAAACATGGATATAGGTTGGTATGTTTAAGGTTTCTACAGGTTAAACTAATTTCATTCAGCTTGTGTGTGTGTGTGTGTGTGTAAAGGTTATAGTAATTTATGATACCATTCAAAGTTTGGAGTCAGTATGTTTTTGAATGAAGTCTCTTCTGTATTCTGCATTTATTTGATTAAAAATACAGTAAAAAAGGCAGGAAAATACAATCTCAAATTTCCAATTCTACTGTCATCTACAGTTAAATGAAAACTAAATTTAAAATAATGTTATAAAGTTAATTATTATTATTAATTATTATGAATTAATTATTAATAAAAATTTATATATCTCCATGATAGGTAAAAATTGATAGCCTGAATGCACAAAGTCGCTTGGATAAAAGCATCTGTTAAATGCATTAATTTAATTTAATTTAATTTAATTTAATTTAATTTAATTTAATTTAATTTAAATATTACATACATGAATGTATGTTAAATTAATATATAAACAAAATTCTGAATGTATGTTAAAATTATATATTATCAGTATTATTATTATTATTATAATTTTATTATTATTATTTAATTGTACAAAAAACTCAAGAGTTGTTGATTAATGCAGCGTATTTGAATTCTGTATTTTTCATCATATACTGTAGGTGAACTGGAATTTATGCCAATCTCAGGATTTTAATAATCTCAGTGTTGAACGTGTAGTTTTAGTTTGCCATTGATCAAACAGGAATCCAATCTTGCGTAAGCAGCTCTACTATGGGATAAACACATCCTACAATAACTCACAGAAAAACTAATAAGGCAAGAACATGACAACTTAATTACAGTAATGCCATTCCATCACACTTACAGTATAGATCAAGTCAGAAAAAGAAATAAACGTTAGGTTTGGATGATTCAGTCACTGCTTGACTTTAGTTGCGGTTTTCTTATACTACTATAAACACTGGCGGCAATCAGGCATTTGGCTTTATTGCATAGCTTTATTGGTGTAGTGAGTTTGTTTTTGCTCTAAACCTACATGACACGAGGTGAACGACACTGGCATCAGGCCAAAGCAAAGGGACGTTGAGAAACTGGGGTTAAAGTTACAGTATTTGCTGTTATATCACTTGGCAGTGTTTTTGTGTGCCTTTCTGTCAAAACATCAGGTTCATAGCTTGTGAAATACCAGAACATGATGACATTACTGAATCTGTGTCAATCCAGTGTCAGCTGACAGGCTCAGAGTGGCCAATTAACCCAAACACCCCATAAACCCCTGAGAACGGGTCAACACCTCACACAGAGCGCAAACATTATACTTACTGGGAAACAACAACAACAAAAACATATTGATTTAAATGTTGAAATGGTGTTTTAATAACCTTATTTACATATATAATATATATTTTACCTTACAGAATAAGATGATAGATACAGAAGAAAAAAAAAGTAAAAGAAACATTTCTTATTATCGGTGTTGAAAATTTTTGTTGGAACTGTGTCACATTACAATTCAAACCTTTGGGGTAAGATTGTTAAAAAATAAAAATAAAAACAAACTAATTTTAAAGAAACACTGATTTTTGTTCAATCAAAAAAAAAAAAATGATTAAATGATAAATGATTAAATTTAAAAAAAAAATAATAATAATAATAACCGTTTCTTGAGCTGCAAATAATCATATTAAAATGATTTCTAAAGATCTTGTGACACTGAAGTGTGGATTAATGATAATGAAAATTCTTGTAATTTTATTGAAAATTTTCTTGTAATTCAAAGGCCCTTCACCAATTATTCCACTTATTCTATAGCGACCACATCTCAAATATTGATCAGATGCTTTATTTAAAGACACTCATCGTTTTTTGTCCTTTAATCACTATTTTGTGTTGGATTAAGTTTGGTAACAATTCTTAAAATTAACTAGTTACTTATTAGCATGCATATTACTATTATATTATTAGTAGTTATAAAGGTTATTAGCACATATTAATGCCTTATTGTGCGTGGTTGAAACATATTTTAGATGATGAAATCCTACCCCTAACAACTACTTACTGACTAATAATAAGCAGCAAATTAGAAGTTTGTTGAGATAGTGAATATATGTTCCCTATTCTAAAGTGTTTCCTTAAAGCTGCAGTAGGGAACCTTTGACGCTCTAGCGGTTAATAAACAGAACTGCTTGCGTCTTGCGGAAGAACATCGTAGCCGGAACTACTTCTCTCTGTTTATGTCTATGAAGAGTCACAGCGGTACCCCCGAAGCAATCTAAAATAGTCCGAATATAAACACTTATTATAGATGTACCCCAGTGATTCAGGACAGGCTAAAAACACGGTTTGGAAAATGGATTCATGGTGTACTCGCTTATTATATACATTTTGTATACTTTGGACACAAAAAAAAGTTACGGACCTCAGCTCTGATTGGTTGTTTTCTTACCGGGAGCGATGTATTTCTGCAAATGGCAATAGGACACTGGGAGGAGCCAGAGAAGCTTGATTTTTTTTACAGATCATCTGTCTCATATTCTACTGTCAGGACATAATGACAGGTTTAACAAATATGTAAAAAATACATTTTTACAAAAGTTACCAACTGCAGCTTTAACTTCTTATGCATCTCATAAAAAAAAAATAAAAAAATAAAAAAAGACAACGATGGAGTGTCTTTAAAAACCTTCTTTTGCATGGAACAACTTCCTTCCGCCACGGATTCAAATCTCAGTTTGACGGTTTAACAGCTGAGCTCAAGATCTCTTAATAATTAGAAAACCTTACTTTAGAACATTAGTAACAAATGGATGTTGAGTTTCTTCATTGTAAGCTTATTGTATCACTGTATTAAAAGTTCACTGTACTATGTAGAGTCGAGTATTATGACGGAAAGATGGACTGAGCGAGTGTGATTACTTGCATCTGATAGAGCATTCCTTCTTCAGCTCATATATATATATATATATATATATATATATATATATATATATATATATATATATATATATCATATATATATATATATATATATATATATCATATATAAAACATGAGTTTGAGTGTCTGCTGAAGAAAGCGATATCTTTGTCGTAGTATCTTAATTTCTGATGATAGTGCTGCTATACATATACATACACACACACACACACACACACACACATATATATATATATATATATATATATAAATTAAAACCATGGTAAACCACTATAGAATGGAATGATTACAACATCTAGACCACAGTATTGCATTTAAAAGTTTTATTAAGAAAAAAAGTGGTGAACAATATCCAGTGAATTTCTAGACTCTCGTGATTTTCTTTTCAACAATCACTCATTGTTTTTTCATCACTCATACAGACATACATTAAAAATATTACACATATTTATTAATGAGTACATAAATAGAATGTTACATTTATGTATGTACAACTTTTTGTATTAAAAAAAAAAGATTTTACATAATACTGTACATGGAATGATTTCAGTGCTAAATAATATTGCATAGAACAATTTTAACATTTTAGTAAAATATATATTTACTATAGTAATATATAGGTAGCAGCTATTATGAGAACAACTTAAATATTTCATTTAAGCTCATTTTAATAGTAATAAATAGAAGAATTATTTACTAGTATCATAAAACTAAATATAATAGTTTGAGGTATAAGTGTAGGCTTGATTTATTCGATAGTTTAGCAGCAGGATAAAGGCCTCGCAATGTGTCCGATCCATTAATATGGAGTTCAGGTTATTATCTGCAAAGAATAAAAAAGAGGGTTTCAAATCACAAAGGAGAAGAGCTTTAGAAAGCACACAGGAGCATCAAATCTTTGCTAATATCCTTATGGCCTTGAATGAGAAGTAATTTTCATACCTCATCGTCGGACAAAAGCCACAGGAAGCTCTCGACTGGGAACCAGAGTTCCTGAATGATGCGCGTCCACCGGCTCATGATCTGTGGCCACAATCTCATAGTCACGTAGTATCTGAAGATGATGAAGAGTATGAAAAATGACATCAATCTACTCATATTAAGACCTAGAAGTATTGCGTAAGCTTCTATTGTCTAGCAAACGTACCCAGCAGAGGCTGAGTTGGATCTGAAGCTCAGCAAGTCGCCGGCCGATGCACATCCTCTTTCCGACCCCAAACGGCACGTGTGCGAAAGGATTGATGGAGCTTTTCTCCTGAATCCAGCGCTCTGGTCTGAACTGCTTCCCGTTGTCAAAATACTCCTCGTTCAAACCAATAGCCTGAGTGTTGATCATCAGGACGGTCTGGGAACATCATGAGAAATAGGGATGAATAAGTGATGAACGAAACACAACCTAGTTACAGTCTTGTGGCTCTTTTGCAAAATCTAGTGAGACTTTTTAGATAAAACACACAAATATATTATACTTGGTATTCTAATGAGAGTTTAATATTAGGTATAACTGTATATTATACTTTATATTTATTTCAATGTATTATATTAATTTATATATATATTTTCCATTATATACAGCAAATTAATATATGAATAATTATATTCTAAAATACATTTATAATGAAAATGTGTATTAATAATAATTAATATTATTATTATTAATTACTGTTATATAATATATGTTAATTCTAATTCTAATTATATTAATTATTATTTTTATTACTATATATATATATATATATATATATATATATATATATATATATATATATATATATATATATATATATATATATATTTCTTCTTTTTTTCTTTTTTTGTTTTTAAATCTAAATATAATTTAGAAACTCCAAAACCAGTGTCTAATTAAATACTGACTATTTAAATATTTTATATTTTATGCTAAATATTTTTTAGAGTATCACATTGCTAAAATTGAAATACGTTAAATTCTATTGGAATCTATTGTGCTATCATGAGAGGAGCATTTTTTGCTGCCAATTTATAGTTTTGGAAATCGCTCTTATTTCAGTTAGGATGCTGTCTGAGAAGGGAGCTGCCAGTTGGACAGCAGACTTCGAGGTTGCTCACTAGGTTTTGAATCAGAGTTCATATGGGGGCAGTAGAGAGCAGGTCTAATGATGAGATACTCACTCCTTTGGACAGAGTATAATCGCCCAGAACGGTGTCTTTGTCTAAGGTACGGCTGGTGAACGGCACAGACGGTGAAACTCTGCGGGGAAAAAAGACAACAATGAACCTCACACTTTTAAGAATTCTTATAAATGTCCTATTTTTTGCATGCATGAGCGCGTAAGCTGAAAGGTATGAGGCACGTTATGCTGCTAATGCAAGTCAAGGCTAGATAATCCCACAAATACACCATCAACATTCCCAGCACATGCTTCAGCATTATCCTGCTTTAATGTCCGTGTCTTCCTGTAACGCATGACTGTCGCCTGAAACATGAAAGCATATGAGGCGTAAGCAAGCTTCCATGCGCTTTCGGATTCCAGTCTGGACTATTATATCAGCTGACTGGATCTGGGAACGACCAGCCTAATTCAGTGCTATTCTATTAGAAATGATTCACCTCATATGAACTTTTTACAGCTGATACAGAGACACTCTAAAGGGGTTTTATTTTGCAACAGTGTAATAAATGAAAATGTTTTAGTTCCTCTAAAATTTTTCTTTACATCAAACAGTTCTTAAAAAATTGTAAGAATCGAAAGAACCTTCGAAGGTTCCAAAAGGTACATGAAAGATACATTAAAGTTTCTTTCATGGAATAATTGGTTCCAATATATATATATATATTTGTGTGTGTGTGTGTGTGTGTGTGTGTGTGTGTGTGTGTGTGAGAGACTTAAAAGAACCATTTTCCCTAATTTCCTGACTTTCCTCGCTAATTTCCATCTCTTAAAAATAATAATATTGGCATTGATGATTCAATGAAGAACCTCCAACATCCATGACACACTAAAGGTTGTTTATGGTAGAAAATGGTTCTTTAGATTATTTATTTATTTATTTATTTCAATTGTCCAGTGAAAGGATATTTGGGGAACCCAAAATGGTTCTTCTATGACAAATCCGTGAAAACATTCTTTTGGAATCTTCATTTTTCAGAGTCTTGAAGAAGATTTGAATTATCCTGAGAACTGTTTATAAAGAATATTTCTTGGAATGGAACGATTCTTCACTTTTAAAAATAAAGGTTCTTTATTTGGCATTGATGGTTCCATGAAAAACCTTCAACATCCATGGAACCTTTCCATTCCACAAAAGAAATAATGGTTCTTTTAATAACTGCTCAATGCATAACATGCTTTGCAACCTTTACTTTTTTTAAATTCCATTTGTGTTAAAGATCCTTCATGGAATCGTCAATGCCCAAATAACTTTTCAATAAACAGATCCTTAAAGATCCATGTTTTTCCTAGTTCCAGTTAATTTCAGTTGTTCTACTATCTAGTATATTTTGCCCACCTCATGGACTCCTTCAGGCAGGCTTTGAGGTAAGGCATGTTCTTGATGTGCTCAGCACACGGTGTTTCTCCTGCAGGCACCACATCCTGGATCTCCTTCAGAAGTTTAGCTTGGGCGCAGGGGTTACGTGAGAGGTTGAAAATAACCCACAACATTGTGTTAGCGGTCTGCAAGAGGAAAACAAGAAGTTTGCATGGTCAGTCGGGCCACAGTGTACATGCGCGCTACTTCTGCCCTGCCTCATTCTTCTGACTTATGTGCTTGATTGAGCTAAGCTGTGTGTTGTTCAATCTAAGCCTGGATAAGAGCAGAACAAAGACGAGTTAAATCAACTGTTTTTTTAGCTCACTCGCGTGTGACTCAAAAACAAGCTTGCTGAAATACAAGTGGGTTTGTGTGGGGTCATGAAAGTGCGTACCGTCTCCACTCCTCCGACCTGGAGTTCGGTTGTGGCGGCGTACAGCTCCTTCTTGGTCAGGTGGCTCTGGTGGTAGATGTCGCCGAGAAAGCTCCCTGTGCTGCCGTTTGAGTGCTTCTTCAGATTCTTGTCAATGTAAAGTTTTGCTGTTAAAATGATGGATTACTTGATTAGTTTTTGGATCGTTTTGAAAGTTTTAAAACATGACATCTTGAGTGGTATTTTATGAAAATAGAAGTAAATAAATGTTTTTGTTTTTGTTTTTTAACAATAAATGCACAATTTTATTTAAATACATTCTATTTATATAAACACACTACCATTGGGGTTGATCTGATATGTTTTTGAAATTAAATCTCATTTGCTCACCAATGCAATTCATTAAAAAGATGGTAAAAAGGTGTATGATTGTGAAATATTACTGCAAATTAAAGTAAATGTTTTTTTTTTATTGTAATATATTTACAAACATAATATAGTTCTGTGATCAAAGCTGAGTTTTCAGCATCATATCATTAGTGCAGTCTTCAGTGTCGTCCTTCAGAAATCATTCTAATGTTTTGATTTACTGCTCAAGAAACATTTCTGATTATTAGTAATGTTTGAAATCTAAAAAAAAAAGAAAATTCCACACACACACACACACACACACACACACACACATATATATATATATATATATATAGAGAGAGAGAGAGAGATTTTTGTTTTGTTTTTTCAGCATTCCGTGTGTATACCTTGAATGCATATTGGATGAAAGCATCTGCCAAGTACACGAGTGTAACTATTCTATTCAATAACTTAAAAACTGTTAAGGTGTTACCACTTTTGTGCTAATGGCCTACGTGGGGAATGCCGTTCTTGTAGTCAGGTACAGCACGTGCTGCTGTTGTTTAGCTGCAGGGAAAGTGAAGTGTTTGTGAATGTGTGACAGGTGCTGTGAGTGAGCTGCTGTTAATGGAGCCAAAGGAGCATAACATACTGGGAGTAATTCAGTCTCACATCAACATTCCTCCCTCCCTCCCTCCCTCCCTCCGCTCCTGCTACTACAAATATTTGGCTGGATTCTCATGCACTGTAATGCAGGTCACTGCATTTACTACTATGGTTTACTCTCTCTCTCTCTCTCTCTCTCTCTTTCCTGCTGTGAGCCCAATCTGCTACCGTTGGTGCAGAAAGCCATAAATTCATGTGTCATCACCTGACTGGAAATGAATGCTTTATGGGTCACATTTCAACTGATTAAGGAGCTCTTTAGTACCTGTGTTAAAAATACGGTCCCAGGCCGCTGTGTGATCTTGCCATGTTTTCGTATTGAAGGTCTTGTGGAGCTCCACGGGCGTCACCATCATCAGCCCAAAGGTGCTCATCATCTGAAAGTGAGAAAACACCATGTAGATCTGTTTTTGAACTATGAAACACTTTGCATCTTTGCATTGCATCAGAAGAGATTTAGATAAAGCTTATGCACTTAGTGTGTTACTCACTGTTTGCACTATCAATCGGTTCAAAAAGATAGTCGATTTACCGTTTTTACTGACGTGATGAAATCCATGGCCTCCTGGCTGACATTGTCTTGCAAGAGTCCAAAGCGTTTGTCATAAAGCACATAACAAATAGCTAAAAGACCAAAAGAGAAAGAAATGTAATGCAGTTCATTATACCAAGTCAGTATGTTGCAACTGTGACAAGAAAACTCACTTTCAAAGGACCACTTGTTCAGTTCAAAATACAAATCGTCGATCTTCCCGTTGACTTGGGCTTTTCCGATCCTCTTTATCAGATCGGCTGAAACCTTTTCATGAAGACAACAAGTGGTCATTCATATAATCTATGCATATATGTGAATTATACTTGATGTTTCTCAAGCAGAACTCACTTCATTGATTTTCCCGTCCAGTTTCATGACTTCGGTTGGTTTCATGAGTTTCTGCTGGAAAGCGCTGCGCACACGCTGCCAGTCTTTTCCTTCCCTGCAAATGCATTAGTTTACATTATAGAATATAATGAAATAACCAATAAATCTCACATGCATAACTGAACTATAATATTTACAGTATAAGCAGCCCATATGCTTCATCTCGCATGTCTCTGTAGGCTTTCCATGGTTTGATCTCCAGTCTCTGAGGATAGCTGCCCTCCTTCCTGTAAAGAGCCTCCAATAAACACGGAGCCCCAATGTGAACCGATTCAAAAGAGCCCAGCTTCATCTGGAAGATCTTCCCAAACTTCTTATGGTAATTAATCTGAGATTGAAAACAGAGTAGCAGAGAAAAAACCCTTAAAACTGAAAAAATGTACAGGAATGAATGAATGAATAAAAAAAAAATGACACTAAAATAACTAATTTGAAGGTAAGCTAAATTAACTCTGTCTATATATATAATTTAAATATATACATGCATTTGTTTATTAAAAAAACTAAAGCTGTAAATTTCACTATAAGTTATATAATGGTGTGCATATATAATGAAAAGCCTACATGACTGAAATCCATGACTAAAAAGCCTAAAAATCATGCATTTATATTTTATTTTAATAACCATAAAACATTAATGTTTAAATAATCTTCTGTTAACTTAGTTAATTTATAAATTAACTAAGTTAATGTATAGTGCATATATAAGAAAAATATAAATGAAAATCCAACATGAATTCAAATAAAAGAATAAATTTTATAATAAATTAAATAAAGGCATACTGTTATATACTATACCGTATTTCAAACAAAATTTAACTATGAAATAAACTTTAAAGTAATTATAAATGTAGTTTTTTTTTTCAATTGTAAATAGAAAAAAATATAATATAATAAAAAAAAGTTACAAAAAAAAATTAGTATGTTGATTTTTTTTTTTTTTTTGCATAATGTATAATAATAAAGAGGTTCATACCAACGCCTCATGTTGTCTTTTAAGACCTCCTTTCCGGAGCAGCTCGATGAGGCTTCCGAACAGCGGCCAGTTGGTTGGTCCAGGGATGGAGTCGAGACTGTGCGCGCAGGGCTGCGCGCTCCCTGCAGCATCCTTCGAGTCCAACACACACACGGAGGATGTGGGCTTGCAGTGCTGAAGCCCGATAGACTTCTTCTTCAGCAGCTCCAGAATCTGAGGACCTTTCTGGATATGTGCCTCTCATCTTGACGAGTGCGTAAAACGACGTGCGTAAAAGTGTTCGTGAAGTTTCTCTTAAATGCCACTATATATACTAGCGGCTGTGTTTATCTCGCTCGGACGCGGCGACAATCAGGAATCGTGTGTGGAAGTCGAGCCCACCATTCATTTATGGATCCGCTTTGGTGAGGACCGCCCATGACCCCCATTAGACCGAGGAATGCCCTCAAACGCGCTTTATAAATAAACATAACGGAGGTAACGCGGTTCGCTTTGAGCTGCCCTCAACTCCTCTCTCTGAGTAAACACTGAGACCACGCGACGCCGCG